>NW_027077107.1:0-28647 GCF_009819655.1 Sylvia atricapilla | reverse complement strand
CTAGTGACCTTTGACCCCGTGACCTCTAGTGACCTTGACCTTTGACCCCGTGACCTTAGTGACCTTTGACCCCGTGACCTCTAGTACCTTTGACCCCGTGAACCTATAGTGACCTTGACCCCGTGACCTCTAGTGACCTTTGACCAGTGACCTCTAGTGACCTTTGACCTTTGACCCCGTGACCTCTAGTGACCTTTGACCCCGTGACCTCTAGTGACCTTTGACCCCCGTGACCTCTAGTGACCTTTGATCTTGTGACCTCTAGTGACCTTTGACCCCGTGACCTCTAGTGACCTTTGACCTTTGACCCCGTGACCTCTAGTGACCTTTGACCCCGTGACCTCTAGTGACCTTTGACCCCGTGACCTCTAGTGACCTTTGACCCCGTGACCTTTGACCCTTTGACCCCGTGACCTCTAGTGACATTTGACCTTTGACCCGTGACCTCTAGGACCTTTGACCCCGTGACCTCTAGTGACCTTTGACCCCGGACCTCTAGTGACTTTGACCCCGTGACCTCTAGTGACCTTTGACCTTTGACCCCGTGACCTCTAGTGACCTTTGACCTTTGACCCCGTGACCTCTAGTGACCTTTGACCCCGTGACCTCTAGTGACCTTTGACCTTTGACCCCGTGACCTCTAGTGACCTTTGACCCCGTGACCTCTAGTGACCTTTGACCCCGTGACCTCTAGTGACCTTTGACCTTTGACCCCGTGACCTCTAGTGACCTCTGACCCCGTGACCTCTAGTGACCTTTGACCCCGTGACCTCTAGTGACCTTTGACCCCGTGACCTCTAGTGACCTTTGACCCCGTGACCTCTAGTGACCTTTGACCTTTGACCCCGTGACCTCTAGTGACCTTTGACCTTTGACCCCGTGACCTCTAGTGACCATTTAACCCTGTGACCTCTAGTGACCTTTGACCTTTGACCCCGTGACCTCTAGTGACCTTTGACCTTTGACCCCGTGACCTCTAGTGTCCTTTGACCTTTGACCCCGTGACCTCTCGTGACCTTTGACCTTTGACCCCGTGACCTCTAGTGACCTTTGACCCCGTGTCCTCTAGTGACCTTTGACCCCGTGACCTCTAGTGACCTTTGACCTTTGACCCCGTGACCTCTAGTGACCTTTGACCCCGTGACCTCTAGTGACCTTTGACCTTTGACCCCGTGACCTCTAGTGACCTTTGACCTTTGACCCCCGTGACCTCTAGTGACCTTTGACCCCGTGACCTCTAGTGACCTTTGACCCCGTGACCTCTAGTGACCTTTGACCTTTGACCCCGTGACCTCTAGTGACCTTTGACCTTTGACCCAGTGACCTCTAGTGACCTTTGACCCCGTGACCTCTAGTGACCTTTGACCCGTGACCTCTAGTGACCTTTGACCCCGTGACCTCTAGTGACCTTTGACCCCGTGACCTCTAGTGACCTTTGACCTTGACCCCGTGACCTCTAGTGACCTTTGACCTTTGACCCCGTGACCTCTAGTGACCTTTGACCTTTGACCCCGTGACCTCTAGTGACCTTTGACCCCGTGACCTCTAGTGACCTTTGACCTTTGACCCATGACCTCTAGTGACCTTTGACCTTTGACTTCGTGACCTCTAGTGACCTTTGACCCCGTGACCTCTAGTGACCTTTGACCTTTGACACCGTGACCTCTAGTGACCTTTGACCCCGTGACCTCTAGTGACCTTTGACCTTTGACCCCGTGACCTCTAGTGACCTTTGACCCCGTGACCTCTAGTGACCTTTGACCCCGTGACCTCTAGTGACCTTTGACCTTTGACCCCCGTGACCTCTAGTGACCTCTGACCCCGTGACCTCTAGTGACCTTTGACCTTTGACCCCGTGACTTCTAGTGACCTTTGACCTTTGACCCCGTGACCTCTAGTGACCTTTGACCCCGTGACCTCTAGTGACCTTTGACCCCGTGACCTCTAGTGACCTTCGACCTTTGACCCTGTGACCTCTAGTGACCTCTGACCCCGTGACCTCTAGTGACCTTTGACCCCGTGACCTCTAGTGACCTTTGACCTTGACCCCGTGACCTCTAGTGACCTTTGACCCCGTGACCTCTAGTGACCTTTGACCCCGTGACCTCTAGTGGCCTTTGACCTTTGACCCCGTGACCTCTAGTGACCTTTGACCCCGTGACCTCTAGTGACCTTTGACCTTTGACCCCGTGACCTCTAGTGACCTTTGACCCCGTGACCTCTAGTGACCTTTGACCCCGTGACCTCTAGTGACCTTTGACCCCCGTGACCTCTAGTGACCTTGACCCCGTGACCTCTAGTGACCTTTGACCCCGTGACCTTAGTGACCTTTGACCTTTGACCCCGTGACCTCTAGTGACCTTTGACCCCGTGACCTCTAGTGGCCTTTGACCTTTGACCCCGTGACCTCTAGTGACCTTTGACCCCGTGACCTCTAGTGACCTTTGACCCCGTGACCTCTAGTGACCTTTGACCCCGTGACCTCTAGTGACCTTTGACCTTTGACCCCGTGACCTCCATTGGCCTTTGACCCCGTGACCTCTAGTGACCTTTGACCCCGTGACCTCTAGTGACCTTTGACCTTTGACCCCGTGACCTCTAGTGACCTTTGACCTTTGACCCCGTGACCTCTAGTGACCTTTGACCTTTGACCCCGTGACCTCTCGTGACCTTTGACCCCGTGACCTCTAGTGACCTTTGACCCCGTGACCTCTAGTGACCTTTGACCCCGTGACCTCTAGTGACCTTTGACCCCGTGACCTCTAGTGACCTTTCACCTTTGACCCCGTGACCTCTAGTGACCTTTGACCCCGTGACCTCTAGTGACCTTTGACCCCGTGACCTCTAGTGACCTTTGACCCCCTGACCTCTAGTGACCTTTGACCTTTGACCCCGTGACCTCTAGTGACCTTTGACCCCGTGACCTCTAGTGACCTTTGACCCCGTGACCTCTAGTGACCTTTGACCTTTGACCCCGTGACCTCTAGTGACCTTTGACCCGTGACCTCTAGTGACCTTTGACCTTTGACCCCGGGACCTCTAGTGACCTTTGACCCCGTGACCTCTAGTGACCTTTGACCTTTGACCCCGTGACCTCTAGTGACCTTTGACCTTTGACCCCGTGACCTCTAGTGACCTTTGACCCCGTGACCTCTAGTGACCTTTGACCCCGTGTCCTCTAGTGACCTTTGACCCCGTGACCTCTAGTGACCTTTGACCTTTGACCCCGTGACCTCTAGTGACCTTTGACCCCGTGACCTCTAGTGACCTTTGACCTTTGACCCCGTGACCTCTAGTGACCTTTGACCTTTGACCCCCGTGACCTCTAGTGACCTTTGACCCCGTGACCTCTAGTGACCTTTGACCCCGTGACCTCTAGTGACCTTTGACCTCTGACCCCGTGACCTCTAGTGACCTTTGACCCCGTGACCTCTAGTGACCTTTGACCCCGTGACCTCTAGTGACCTTTGAGCTTTGACCCCGTGACCTCTAGTGACCTTTGACCCCGTGACCTCTAGTGAACTTTGACCCCGTGACCTCTAGTGACCTTTCATCTTTGACCCCGTGACCTCTAGTGACCTTTGACCCCGTGACCTCTAGTGACCTTTGACCTTTGACCCCGTGACCTCTAGTGACCTTTGACCCCTGACCTCTAGTGACCTTTGACCTTTGACCCCGTGACCTCTAGTGACCTTTGACCTTTGACCCCGTGACCTCTAGTGACCTTTGACCCCGTGACCTCTAGTGATCTTTGACCCCGTGACCTCTAGTGATCTTTGACCCCGTGACCTCTAGTGACCTTTGACCCCGTGACCTCTAGTGACCTTTAACCCCGTGACCTCTAGTGACCTTTGACCCCGTGACCTCTAGTGACCTTTGACCTTGACCCCGTGACCTCTAGTGACCTTTGACCCCGTGACCTCTAGTGACCTTTGACCCCGTGACCTCTAGTGACCTTTGACCTTTGACCCCGTGACCTCTAGTGACCTTTGACCCCGTGACCTCTAGTGACCTTTGACCCCGTGACCTCTAGTGACCTTTGACCTTTGACCCCGTGACCTCTAGTGACCTTTGCCCTTTGACCCCGTGACCTCTAGTGACCTTTGACCCCGTGACCTCTAGTGACCTTTGACCCTGTGACCTCTAGTGACCTTTGACCACGTGACCTTTGACCTTTGACCCCGTGACCTCTAGTGACCTCTAGTGACCTTTGACCCCGTGACCTCTAGTGACCTTTGACCCCGTGACCTCTAGTGACCTTTGACCCGTGACCTCTAGTGACCTTTGACCTTTAACCCCGTGACCTCTAGTGACCTTTGACCTTTGACCCCGTGACCTCTAGTGACCTTTGACCTTTGACCCCGTGACCTCTAGTGACCTTTGACCCCGTGACCTCTAGTGACCTTTGACCTTTGACCCCGTGACCTCTAGTGACCTTTGACCTTTGACCCCCGTGACCTCTAGTGACCTTTGACCCCGTGACCTCTAGTGACCTTTGACCCCGTGACCTCTAGTGACCTTTGACCCCGTGACTTCTAGTGACCTTTGACCTTTGACCCCGTGACCTCTAGTGACCTTTGACCCCGTGACCTCTAGTGACCTTTGACCTTTGACCCCGTGACCTCTAGTGACCTTTGACCCCGTGACCTCTAGTGACCTTTGACCTTTGACCCCGGGACCTCTAGTGACCTTTGACCCCGTGACCTCTAGTGACCTTTGACCTTTGACCCCCGTGACCTCTAGTGACCTTTGACCCCGTGACCTCTAGTGACCTTTGACCCCGTGACCTCTAGTGACCTTTGACCTTTGACCCCGTGACCTCTAGTGACCTTTGACCCCGTGACCTCTAGTGACCTCTAGTGACCTTTGACCTTTGACCCCGTGACCTCTAGTGACCTTTGACCCCGTGACCTCTAGTGACCTTTGACCTTTGACCCCGTGACCTCTAGTGACCTTTGACCCCGTGACCTCTAGTGACCTTTGACCCCGTGACCTCTAGTGACCTTTGACCCCGTGACCTCTAGTGACCTTTGACCTTTGACCCCGTGACCTCTAGTGACCTTTGACCTTTGACCCCGTGACCTCTAGTGACCTTTGACCCCGTGACCTCTAGTGACCTTTGACCCCGTGACCTCTAGTGACCTTTGACCCCGTGACCTCTAGTGACCTTTGACCTTTGACCCCGTGACCTCTAGTGACCTTTGACCTTTGACCCCGTGACCTCTAGTGACCTTTGACCCCGTGACCTCTAGTGACCTTTGACCTTTGACCCCGTGACCTCTAGTGACCTTTGACCTTTGACCCCGTGAACTCTAGTGACCTTTGACCTTTGACCCCGTGACCTCTAGTGACCTTTGACCTTTGACCCCGTGACCTCTAGTGACCTTTGACCTTTGACCCCGTGACCTCTAGTGACCTTTGACCCCGTGACCTCTAGTGACCTTTGACCTTTGACCCCGTGACCTCTAGTGACCTTTGACCCCGTGACCTCTAGTGACCTTTGACCCCGTGACCTCTAGTGACCTTTGACCTTTGACCCCGTGACCTCTAGTGACCTTTGACCTTTGACCCCGTGACCTCTAGTGACCTTTGACCCCGTGACCTCTAGTGACCTTTGACCCCGTGACCTCTAGTGACCTTTGACCTTTGACCCCGTGACCCCTAGTGACCTTTGACCCCGTGACCTCTAGTGACCTTTGACCTTTGACCCCGTGACCTCTAGTGACCTTTGACCTTTGACCCCGTGACCTCTAGTGACCTTTGACCCCGTGACCTCTAGTGACCTTTGACCCCGTGACGTCTAGTGACCTTTGACCTTTGACCCCGTGACCTCTAGTGACCTTTGACCCCGTGACCTCTAGTGACCTTTGACCTTTGACCCCGTGACCTCTAGTGACCTTTGACCCCGTGACCTCTAGTGACCTTTGACCTTTGACCCCGTGACCTCTAGTGACCTTTGACCTCCGTAACCTTTGATCTTTGACCCTTGACCCCGTGACCTTTGACCTTTGACCTCCTTGACCTTTTACCAGGTCTGACCCCTGGTGTGACCCCAGGTGACCCCCGGTGTGACCCCGAGTGACCCCAGGTGTAACCCTGAGTGACCCCAGTCATTCCCACATCATTCCCACACATTCCCTGCCCCACAGATCGCAATCGTGCCCCACATCCTGACCCCATTCCAGTCCCATAGATTTTCTAACCCCTCTTTTCTCCCCAACTCTGCCCCACACATTCCTGACCCTGTTTTTCTTCCCCCAGCACCGCCCCACACAGCTCCTGGGGAGACCTGTCCCCTATGAAGTTATGTCTTAAAAATGAAGTTTTTAGTTTTGTAAAGATCAATTTTTGCTGCTAAAAGTTAAGGAGGTGGCATGCTGGTGTCGGTGCTTTAACCTTCTGACATTAGAGGGTATTTGCAGTATAAATTCATTATTGAAGCAGCTAACTTCAAAATAAGACTTAACCACACAGTTATCCAACAGAGAGTCTCAAAAACAAGATATAAATCTCACAGCTATTAAAAAACTGCTGTCTTTGAAGCCTGTAACTTACCAGCCCCTCATGTTTTCACGAAGAAAACGCTGACAATATGACTTATTGCAAACTATTAATTTTAACAAAGTTGATGATTAAAACCTAGTAGAAAGCTTAAAAATATAAAAAAAAATTTTAAATCTCCAGGACAAACCTACTCATTTCCACAAGTACCCTCAGAGGGGAGCTGTGTCAGGCCCAGGTGTCTGGTCCCGGGGTGGGGGGGGTGTGCTCTGTCAGGAATTTTATCCCTCTGCATCTGAAAGAAAATACAGACAAAAGCCAATATGCTGCAGGGTAACTTGACAGCTCCAGCTACATTGTGGCAACCTGGGAATACCCTCGACAGGCCAGCTACACCCTACGTCACAAATTCCAACTCCCCGGGCCTTACCCTATTATCCCTACATCCAGACTGAGCAGCAAGGCAGAGCAGCTCCGGCCCAAACACACACAGACACCCGTGACACAGGGCAGGACAAACGAGGGGACACAACAGGGACAGAAATCTCTTGGCAAGAGAAACGACCAAGAGAACTCGGGATGAGACGACCGAGGTAAGACTGAGGGTGAGCTGACCAGGCTCAGAGAACCCTGCAGCAAGAAGATGACAACGGGATGATTATCGCAAGAAACACGAAGATGGATGCCCGAGAATCTTAAGGTCAGAATGCTCTACCTATCTTTGCATTCCTAAAAGACCTAATCCTCCAGAATGGACCGTGGCAGTGCACAGCTGTGGACACAGCTCAGAACAAGACCCGAAAAGGCACCAGACCGGATGCTTGTGAACAGAGATGGATTCTGGTGCGTGTCTGAGCAGCCGAGCCAAAGGCACCTGGCCGAGGAACGCAGAGACCAGAGATGCTGAGAGCGATGCCAGGGTTTTGATAAGACCCTCGAAGGGCGAAGGGATAAGACATGAAAGACAAAACACACAGAGGGCACAACAGACAAGGGACACGACACACGCCAGGACTGCTCTGCCCTGCTCACCGCAGCACAGGGATCAAAAATGAGACTTTCCCTTCCTGTAGCCTGAGGTGTCACATCTTGGACATCCTCAACTCCAAACCCGACCCAAAAACCTTTCCCGGTGGCCCCTGCCCTGGCACCCTGATTTCATCCCCTCCGTGAGCCGGAGCCCTCCACTTATCTCTCGGACGTCTGGGGATGCAAATCCACGCCTCCGGGTGCCGAAGAAGGCCGCCTCACCCTCAGGGAAATTCCTGGTGTCACCGGGCTGCCGTCTCAGTCAGCTACAACAAAGATGACCCAACATGAATGCGCGATCTTAGCGGCACATCGGCCAAAAAGCAGCAATTCTGCTACTCACCATCTCCTAACGATGCCCGGGTCCTCGGCCCCGTGCTTCGGCCGCGCCCAGAGGCCAACGCCGACGTCACAGGGTGTGCCTGGGTGAAGAGCGGACAAGGTGACGTGGCATTGCTGAAACTCCAGGGGACCCTCGCTCCTCCTCCCCAACCTCCCCGAATCCTAACCCCAACCGTTCGGCCATTATACGAGCCTGGCTGGATGGTGCCTTCAAATGGAGAAGATCAAGGCTTCCTCAGAGTCCTGAAATGCTCCCGGAGGGCTCACGAGCCAGGTGAACCAGGTCTGTAGTGTGGCGTCAGGTGACTGCACAGCCTAAAACACACAATAACGGAGGCTTAGAGTTCCACCAGCGAGTGAGGCAGGAGCAATAGCAACTGCTTCTGTCCACCCACCACTGCTCACCGTGCCCACCGCATCTTGAGAGATGATATCCGGCTTTACCTCCTAAAAACAAAGACAAAAACCAGTGCTGTAACATGGCCACCATTTACACCTCCCGTGCAAACACAAACGGTGACTGACCTTCTCGGGGGAGCCCCCACACCCAGGATGGGGCTGCTCTGCCATGGATTTTATCCAGCTGCATCTGAGAGAAAGTTAGGACACAGGTCAAAGTGCTGCAGAGTAACTTGACAGCTCCAGACATCTCGTGGCAACCTGGGAACACCCTCCACGGGCCAGCTACACCCTACGTCACAAATTCCAACTCCCCGGGCCTTGCCCTATTATCCCTACATCCAGACTGAGCAGCAAGGCAGAGCAGCTCCGGCCCAAACACACACAGACACCCGTGACACAGGGCAGGACAAACGAGGGGACACAACGGGGACAGAAATCTCTTGGCAAGAGAAATGACCAAGAGAACTCGGGATGAGGTGACCGAGGTAAGACTGAGGGTGAGCTGACCAGGCTCAGAGAATCCTGCAGCAAGAAGATGACAATGGGATGATTATCGCAAGAAACACGAAGATGGATGCCCGAGAATCTTAAGGTCAGAATGCTCTACCTATCTTTGCATTCCTACAAGACTTAATCCTCCAGAATGGACCGTGGCAGTGCACAGCTGTGGACACAGCTCAGAACAAGACGCGAAAAGGCACCAGACCGGATGCTTGTGAAGAGAGATGGATTCTGGTGCGTGCCTGAGCAGCCGAGTCAAAGGCACCTGGCCGAGGAACGCAGAGACCAGAGATGCTGAGAGCGATGCCGGGGTTTTGATAAGGCCCTCGAAGGGCAAAGGGAAAACGCTTGGAAGACAAAACACACAGAGGGCACAACAGACAAGGGACACGACACACGCCAGGACTGCTCTGCCCTGCTCACCGCAGCACAGGGATCAAAAAAGAGACTTTCCCTTCCTGTAGCCTGAGGTGTCGCATCTTGGACACCCCCAACTCCAAACCCGACCCAAAAACCCTTCCCGGTGGCCCCTGCCCTGGCACCCTGATTTCATCCCCTCCGTGAGCCGGAGCCCTCCACTTATCTCTCGGACGTCTGGGGATGCAAATCCACGCTGGGTGCCGAAGAAGGCCGCCTCGCCCTCAGGGAAATTCCTCGTGTCACCGGGCTGCCGTCTCAGTCAGCTACAACAAAGATGACCCAACATGAATGCGTGATCTTAGCGGCACATCGGCCAAAAAGCAGCAATTCTGCTACTCACCATCTCCTAAGCGTTCCCAGGTCCTCGGGCCCCGTGCTTCGGCTGCGCCCAGAGGCCAACGCCGACGTCACAGGGTGTGCCTGGGTGAAGAGCGGACAAGGTGACGTGGCATTGCTGAAACTCCAGGGGACCCTCGCTCCTCCTCCCCAACCTCCCCGAATCCTAACCCCAACCGTTCGGCCATTATACGAGCCTGGCTGGATGGTGCCTTCAAATGGAGAAGATCAAGGCTTCCTCAGAGTCCTGAAATGCTCCCGGAGGGCTCACGAGCCAGGCGAACCGGGTCTGTAGTGCGGCGTCAGGTGACTGCACAGCCTAAAACACACAATAACGGAGGCTTAGAGTTCCACCAGCGAGTGGGGCAGGAGCAACAGCAACTGCTTCTGTCCACCCACCACTGCTCACTGTGCCCACTGCATCTTGAGTGCTGATATCCGGCTTCTCCTCCTAAAACAAAGACAAAGAACAGCGCTGTAACATAACCACCATTTACACCTCCCGTGCAAACGCAAACGGTGACTGACCTTCTCGGGGGAGCCCCCGCACCCAGGATGGGGCTGCTCTGCCAGGGAATGCATCCAGCTGCATCTGAAAGAAAGTTAGGACACAGGTCAAAGTGCTGCAGGGTAACTTGACAGCTCCAGACATCTCGTGGCAACCTGGGAATACCCTCGACAGGCCAGCTACACCCTACGTCACAAATTCCAACTCCCCGGGCCTTGCCCTATTATCCCTACACCCAGACTGAGCAGCAAGGCAGAGCAGCTCCGGGCCAAACACACACAGACACCCGTGACACAGAGCAGGACAAACGAGGGGACACAACAGGGACAGAAATCTCTTGGCAAGAGGAACGACCAAGAGAACTCGGGATGAGGTGACCGAGGTAAGACTGAGGGTGAGCTGACCAGGCTCAGAGAACCCTGCAGCAAGAAGATGACAATGGGATGATTATCCCAAGAACCAAGGAGATGGATGCCCGAGAATGCTATGGTCAGAATCCTCTACCTATCTTTGCATTCCTAAAAGACCTAATCCTCCAGAATGGACCGTGGCAGTGCACAGCTGTGGACACAGCTCAGAACAAGACCCGAAAAGGCACCAGACCGGATGCTTGTGAAGAGAGATGGATTCTGGTGCGTGTCTGAGCAGCCGAGTCAAAGGCACCTGGCCGAGGAACGCAGAGACCAGAGATGCTGAGAGCGATGCCAGGGTTTTGATAAGGCCCTCGAAGGGCGAAGGGATAAGACATGAAAGACAAAACACACAGAGGGCACAACAGACAAGTGACACGACACACGCCAGGACTGCTCTGCCCTGCTCACCTCAGCACAGGGATCAAAAATGAGATTTTCCCTCTCTGTAGCCTGAGGTGTCACATCTTGGACATCCCCAACTCCAAACCCGACCCAAAAACCCTTCCCGGTGGCCCCTGCCCTGGCACCCTGATTTCATCCCCTCCGTGAGCCGGAGCCCTCCACTTATCTCTCGGACGTCTGGGGATGCACATCCACGCCTCCGGGTGCCGAAGAAGGCCGCCTCGCCCTCATGGAAATTCCTCGTGTCACCAGGCTCCTGTCTCTCGGTCAGGTACCATAAAGAAATCCAAACATTGATGCATGATCTCAGCAGATCTGCCGGCTGGTCAGTGAGGGGGTCTCTGTGTAATACAATGGACCACCTGAAACACACAGGAACAGAAATCTGCTGTCCTGTCCATCCATCCTGCTGATGGATGCTGCTAGCTGCACCAGAAACAGTACTACCCCTAATCCAAACACATCGATTTTCGAACCGCACACAAATACATGAGTTTTAGAAAACAAAACAAAAAGAGGCCACCAAAAAACCTTAACTCTTATTCCTCATAATCCAACCACTAAATATAATAAAAATAATCCCATGCCCATTCCCCTCAAAAAAACTCCAAAATATACCCAGGACCTCTCCAACTTGAAGACCTGCCTCCAACAAAATAAGAAGTGAAAAAACCCATGCCTTTTGAACTACATCAATTCACTAACCTCACACATCCAAACCACAGAATTTTAATCCCTTAGTCAAGACTAGTGCACTGTGGGGGTGGGCGGAGCCCCAGCTGCTTTGCCCTGGAGGGAGCCAGGCTGAGGAGTTAAGAAAGAATTATGCAACTTCCCCCAGAGCCCCTAAGACAAAAGACAAACTTTTTAGTCAGGGCGACCTGTCCGGAGACCCACAAGCCCCCTCGGAATCTTACGTAGATCTGTTACAATTGATTGGTTTTGTATTCTTTTCCTCCCACTCTGGTGTCCCATAAAAACCTCTGGGTTTCCTGGTTGGCAGAGGGTACCTTGTCCCTGGACTCCTTTCACCGGTACCTTTGCAGTAAAGTTACCACCTGCAGAAATTCCACACGAGACCTTCTCTCTCTCTCTCTCATCACGGCCGGCTAAAAGAGGGGCAAACTCACAAGGGCAGGAGCTGAGATCACTGAGCTGAAAAATCACTGCTCTGCCCTCCTGCTGAGAAGCCCCTCTGCCAGCTGAGGAGCACCCTGAGCCCCCCAAGAAGCTGTTTTTAGTGAGACATCTTTTGGGGGTGGTTGTGGCTCTCTGGGTCCCAAGCGGCAGACCCCTCTACCAGCTGGAATAGTGCACCATACACACCAATCCCATCACTACATAGAAAATCAAAGCCTACTTTCTATTACTAACGTAACAAAAAAGTCACAACTTTTAACCGCAATAAAACCTAAAAACACCTAATTAAAAAAAAAAAAAAGAAGGGAAAAAAAAAAAACAAAAAAACAAAACAAAACAATTAAACTAACCTAAAACTCCAAGCACCCCAAGCAAACTTTCTCCAAAACAAATGTTTTAAGTGCCAAAACCCCTCAAACACGTAAAATAACTACTTCAAAAATGCCTTCTGTACCTTTCAGGCTGATCTTGAGAGCAAGGCAAGGAAAGGCAAAGTTCATAGTTTGTGTTAAGAAAACAGTGCTCACTCCTGTGTATTCCTTCTCCAGTATATTCAGCTCAAGCACAGACAGACTGCAGCACAGAGAGCTGCTTTCCTCTTAGTTAGTTCCAGCTATTTGGGGCAGAGAAGTCCTCTGGACTGTTTTTTTTTGTCCTTTTTCTTTTGACTAATTCAACCTGCTACACACTCAAAAACCCAGAGGAGTACCGAGAGCTGGCACCTGCAGCCCACTGGGCGTGGACCTCAGCATTTTATCAACACCAGAAGAGCTGATAAGAAACCAAAGGAGTGGAGCTACAACCCACAGCAAGGACTTTCTGAATTTACCATCACACTTCAAAACAGCAAGTTGAATTATTTCATGCTGTTCAATCTTTATGCCTGTGCACATTTTGTTTGTTAAATAAATAGATTCTTCCGCTTTTCTCCAAGAAAGTTCTTTGCCAAAGCAATTTAAAAGAAAGAAACCATTTGGGTTTACTTCCCAAAGAACTCCACACAAAAGTTTCCTCCCAAATTTACCATAAACCACCACAAGAACAAACAAATCGAACTACACAAGACCAAAGAAACCAAACTACAAAAATAAAAAAATCCCACAAACATACTTAAATTAACAATACCAAAAAAAATTATTCCTAACTGAATAAACCTATAATGCCTCAAAACCATCAAAAATACCACCTATAAATACACAGAAAGCCAAAAGATCCATTTAGCTACAAACAACATCTCCTAAATTATCTGTAGCTATAGAAGATACAATGTTGTCCAACAAGCCAAATTAGTAAATCCCTATAACACAAAAACAACAATCCAATTATAAGTATTAGGAGACCCTAAAAATGAACTACATCACACTGTCTCAAACCCACCAAAACAAACAGTACACACTCACCATGATAAAAGCCTCCACTATTTCTCACACCACAGCCAATTACAACATCATAAACCTTAGAAAACGTACCCTTGGAAAACATAATACCCCACCAAAAAAAAATTCAAAACCAAAACTCAGTTCAAAAACAATCTAATTAACATAGAAATTAGGAACCCAAACATGAAATAAATACACCAAATTCCTCATCATACACCACCTACCAGCAAAATAGAGCAACACAATAAATTATTTAAAAACACCTTAAGACCACTAAACAGAAAAAAATGGTCCAACCCAATCTAAATGCCTACATAAAATAAACAAAACCCCAATAACATGCCCCAAGTCTATACAAAATTCTATTTAAATTAGTTCTTCTCCAAATACAGACAAACTCACCCATAAAGTTATTTTCACTCAAAAAGCAAATTATGCATAATAAATAATATAAAAAACCTAACAAAACACTACATACCACCAAAGCATACGATATTAACTGAAAAACAGATCTAAGTACTTCTATTTAGTAAAATTCCAAGTCAGGAAGGATTCTACGCAGTTTGAACTCTAGCAATAACAGAACAGGAATTTCTTCAATCAAGTTGAACTCCTTTCATCTTCACAACCTCTTTTTCTTCTGGGAGCACCGGGGAGAAATTCACAACACAAAGCCGAAAAGGGAAAGAAGAAAAGGCCCCCCATAGTCTCACACTATCCTACCTGTCACTTGTCACGAAGGCTTGTTTCTCACCACGTCCCAAAGCAATATTTCCACCTGCACATGTTCTCTCAAATGCAGCAAAATAATCTCACCATCACTCCACAAAACACACGCAGGAACACAGTAAAGCTCCTCTCCTCCCACAGCTCAATGCCAAAATGAGTTCAGGCTCCCCTGTTAAACCGTCCCCAGCAGGGACTGCCCCTCACCATCCTTTACAGATTACACCTGGGGCTGCTCTGTCCCCTCATCATCCTGACAGGTCACACCTGGGGCTGCTCTGTCCCCTCATCATCCTTTACAGATCACACCTGGGGCTGTGTGTCCCCTCATCATCCTGACAGGTCACACCTGGGGCTGCTCTGTCCCCTCACCATCCTGACAGGTCACACCTGGGGCTGTGTGTCCCCTCATCATCCTGACAGGTGACACCTGGGGCCGTGTGTCCCCTCACCGTCCTGTGACAGGTCACACCTGGGGCTGTGTGTCCCCTCACCATCCTTTACAGATTACACCTGGGGCTGTGTGTCCCCTCATCATCCTTTACAGATTGCACCTGGGGCTGTGTGTCCCCTCATCATCCTGACAGGTCACACCTGGGGCTGCTCTGTCCCCACACCATCCTGTGACAGGTCACACCTGGGGCTGTGTGTCCCCTCATCATCCTTTACAGATTACACCTGGGGCTGTGTGTCCCCTCATCATCCTGACAGGTCACACCTGGGGCCGTGTGTCCCCTCATCATCCTTTACAGATTACACCTGGGGCCGTGTGTCCCCTCACCATCCTGACAGCTCACACCTGGGGCCGTGTGTCCCCTCACCATCCTTTACAGATTACACCTGGGGCTGTGTGTCCCCTCATCATCCTGACAGGTGACACCTGGGGCCGTGTGTCCCCTCACCGTCCTGTGACAGGTCACACCTGGGGCCGTGTGTCCCCTCACCATCCTTTACAGATTACACCTGGGGCTGTGTGTCCCCTCATCATCCTGACAGGTGACACCTGGGGCCGTGTGTCCCCTCACCGCCCTGTGACAGGTCACACCTGGGGCCGTGTGTCCCCTCACCGTCCTGTGACAGCTCACACCTGGGGCCGTGTGTCCCCTCACCATCCTGACAGGTCACACCTGGGGCTGCTCTGTCCCCTCATCATCCTGACAGGTGACACCTGGGGCCGTGTGTCCCCTCACCGCCCTGTGACAGCTCTCCCCTGCAGCTGCCGCCACCCCGAGTGTGAGGGCGGGGGCGATCGGGGACTTGCTGCTCATTCCCTGGACAGTTCATTGCACCTGAGCCGCTGGGGCTCCGGGCTTTCCCTGCTATGGATGAGGAAATCTTATCTAATCTGGTATCTTCTCCCGCAGGTGCCCAAGGCTGAAACTGGGATTCCACCTCCTAAATTCCGTATGTGTGAGGTTCATAATTCCTAAGGAAATTCCCCAGAAATCATTATCCTTCATTTACAATTTTTCCTTTAGAATCATTGCTAACTTGTCTTTCTGTAGAAGCGTTTCAAATACCCACTGAGAGTTCAGGAACCGGCTTGTTTATGACTTAGCTGGCAATCCCAGACTAAATCCAAACACCCAGAATTACGGGGAGCTACGGAGACAGTCCATAAACACTCCCCTTCCTTGCAACTTAGTTTTTCATCGCAGATCCCTGGAGCAGATTTTCTTTTTTCCCCAACAGCAGCGCTCCAGCACAGATCCCACTTCTCAGACACAAACCGAACAGAAACCGACCACCGGAGCGGGGCCGGTCTGGGGCCGAGGCGGAGGCCGGGCCGGTACCGGGGGAGAGGGGCCGGGGGGGATCGGGGGATCGCGGCCGGGGGGTGATCCGGGCCAGGATCGGGGCCGGGGGGTGATCCGGGCCAGGATCGGGGCCGGGGGGCACTGGGGCGGGGCGGTTCCCGGGGCGGTTCCCGGGGCGGTTCCCGGGGCGGTTCCCAGGGCGGTTCCCGGGGCGGTTCCCGGGGCGGTTCCCGGGGCGGTTCCCGGGGCGGTTCCCGGGGCGGTTCCCGGGGCGGTTCCCGGGGCGGTTCCCGGGGCGGTTCCCGGGGCGGGGCCGGGGCGGGGCCGGGGCGGTTCTCGGCCGGTTCCCGGGGCGCGGTGTCCAACCAGCGCTGCCGATGCCTCAGCGAGCCCGCCCATCACGGGCCGGGCGGGGGTTCAAAAGGCTCCTGGAAGGGGCCGCTGCTCTGCGGGAGCTCTTCGGTCTGTGTGTGAGGGTGTGTGGTTTTTCTCGGCTGCCTTCGTGCGGTAAGAACGTGTCTGCTTATTTTTCTATAAGTTCTGATCAATTGGACTGCTTGTTCTGTGGTGGGTGGTAACAGGTGGCGCTGAGGGGCTGTTGTTCCGTGCATCAGTCGGAGTTCGTTTCAGAATCCCGAGACCTTTTCCTCTATGGGTTTGGGACGTGAATGTTGCTTTATTTTAGCTTGGTTTGGGCTTGTTTTGGTGCTGAATTAGGGATTTTATTGATGTGTGATCTGAGGCGGTTTTCTTTCATGCTTGTGACTTCCTATGGTTCAGGTAGAGGGAACGTGGGGAATTTTGCCTCGTGCTGGAAAAATTTCTTGATAAGCTCTTCTATAAATCAAAATTATGCTGAGCCTTGGTGTTTTTGCAGTTGAGGGGAGGACGGATTCTGGGGAGTTTCTGTGAGCTGCAGCTTGCTAAGTCCCTGTTTGTGAGGCTGGTTTGGTGTTGTCCCCTTTTTTGCCTGTTTGTTTCTCTTCGTGCTGCTTTTGAGGCTGCTGTAATCAATGACTCTGTAAGTTTTACGTTCAGCTTCTGCTTAGCTTTCAGCCTTACAGAAAAGGCGGACAGGAAGGTGACAGTCTGCAGGAGGTGTTCCTGGAGCTGTTTGCATCAGTGCTCTCTTGTTTCTTTGTTCCTGCTTTTCTTGGTAGGAGAGGGACTTGTTTATTTGGGTTTGTCTTTGCAATCCCTAGGGGCCGAGGTGGTTTAGACTCAACCCAAAGGAGAATTCCCACTGGAGTTTTAGCCAGAGCTGCTATTGGGTGCTCCAGAGTGGTTTGTTTGGTGTTGTTTTCGTGCAGTAAATAGCTGAACTTGACTTTCCTCCTAGGGTTTTCCCAGGAACATTTTGTTCTAGCTCCCTCAGTAGCTGGGGACTCCAAGGTGCCCTGCGCTGTGGTCCGGCATTGCCAGTGGTGGGGTTTCCTTTAGGAAAGCAGCTCCTTTAGGGTGTTCTTCAGTTGGAATACTTCCTTGAGCTGGATGTCTGAGAGAAGTGTTTGAATGATAGTCTCAGTAGATTTTCATGGTTTCCAGGCGCTTTCACCTGATTCCTTCCAGGCATTTTCAGAGCATGATGCAGAGCAGAATTGCTGCAGTTGGATTGTAAATGCAGTGCAGCCAGAATGGCTCCAGGACCTTCAGCATCAGAGGTGTAAATGCTCGGGTATCTGTGAGTTTGCTGTGACTTGTGAAGCCCCGAAGCCTGAGCAACAGGTCCTGAGCCCAGTTTGTCCTGGAGATGGAGGTTAAAACGAGATGTTGTGTTTGTATCCCCTCAGTAGTGCAATAGCCAGGACCCTTAGTGTTCTAGATCTGTGCTCATCAGTGAAACGTGGCTTGACCTTTCCATGTTCAGAGGCCAGACGGGGCCCTGAGGTCAGTCCTGTGGCCTTGTTGGGAGGAGCAGGGCCAAAGGCAGCTCCTGCATTGCTCCTGAAGCCCTGGCCAGGCTTTGGGTGAAATCCAGGGGGAGGCTGAGCCCAGCTGTTCCCGCAGTAGGAGTTGTGTGAGCCTGTTTATTGCACATAACTGTCCGACCTGGGCCCTGTCCCAGCACAGCCGGAGCCTCTTTGCCTGCTGGTGGACGCACCCGCAGGAACTCCCAGTTCTGGGGGAGGCTCTCCAGGGCTGGGCTGGGACAGGGCATTCCCAGCTGCTGTGCGGCTCTGCAGGGTGGGCAAGCCTCAGGGTCCCTGGTGCTGGATCTCAGTCCCTGTAGGTGATCTTGGGGCAGCAGTGCTGAGGGGCATTGCTGAGCTCCTCCTTGAGAGGCTCTTTGCTCCTTTGGGCTGTAGTCAATGACACTGACTTCCTGAGGCTAGTGTCTTTGGTGCTGAGCCTGCTCCCTGGCAAAGCTACTGGGAGAGTTTTGAAGGGTTTAGGGCTGAGTTCCCTTCGGGCAGTTTGCTGCCAGCCTGGTGTGCTCTTGTAAGTGCCACTGATGTGCCAGGACTGGGGAGATGCTGGCTGGGTGCTGGTTCTGTTCTGCAGCGGGAACTGGTAGCCCCTGGGATGGGTTAGAGAGAAAACCGGAGCCTGAACTGGGATCTTCTCCCTGGCTAAGCCGTGGTACAAGGAACGCAGGGAGATGCACGTTTCCATCTAGCTCAGGATTGCTTGGGTAAATGAATAAAGCTCTAGGAAGTCTTTTGAATGTGTGGGGGTTTTGTTCCTTCCTCAAAATGACCTCAGAAGACCTGGGCAGGTGAGTTTTGTTTCCCATGGACAGAGTTTGTGTCCTGTTGCCAGGAGTGGGCTTCAGCCTTCTAAGATTACAAATGGCACAGGACTCTGCATTCGGCATTCCAAGAGCAGACGGACCCTAGTTGCTGGCAGACTTGGTCTGGGAGAAATCCTGTTCTGTTCCAAATTTTAGGAGGTGACAGCCCATTCTCACCCACAGGCACTGGGACTTCACATTGGAAACAAAACTCAGTCCCCCAGTGTCTTGTTGTCAGAGGCTGTGCCCTGATCTTCTTCTCTCCACTTCTGCCAAGACCGTAGGGTGGAAAGCTTTCCTTTCTGGGGAAGGGGGCCATCATTCACAACCAGGCACTTCTGGCAAAAAACGTGTTTGCACTTCAAACGTGAAAATGGGATTTTGCCTCCTGAAATTGCGAATGTTGGAGGATTTCTCCCAGACAAAAGCTGCCAGGAACTAGAGCTCTCGCTGGCTGAGCACACCCAGGTCCGACCTCTAAACTAGACCCCAGACACTGAAGTGGAAGGCTCTCCTTCCCGTGCTAAAAGAGACCGATCTACTTTCCTCAGACCTCATTACAGGGGCAGAACATGCTCAGCAACACCTAAAATTCCTCAAAATTTGCCAGTTGTTGCCCATCTGTGAAGGGGCCATGCCACCTCCCACCCCAGGCCCCACTGACCCCACCCCAGCTCCTGGTGTCCCCTCTGCTTTGGGGAGGGGACAGCAAATACAGAGGAGGCAAATGGAGGCTAAGACAGACCCTTTATTGGAATCGTGCTGGGAGGACCCCAGCAGGCAGGGCCCCCTTGAATGGGGCAGGGGAGTTACAAGGGTCTGGGGGGCCCAGGAGGAGGGGGTGGTCCTGGGGGCTGCCCGTGGAGGTTCAGCTGCGCTCCTCCAAGCTCAGACGGTCGAACAGGTACTCGCCGAGGCCGGCAGGGGCCCCCCCGGGCCCGGCCCCGCCCGTCAGGCGCCGCAGGTTGGTGGCATGGTCCCCAAGCGCCTTGATGGCCTTCACCTGCTCGTCCAGGTAGTGGGACTCCAGGAAGTCACAGAGCTGTGGGACAAGGGGAGATTAGGGAGGGTCGTGGGAGGTGAGGGACCCCCCAGGAGCAGCCGGTGATTTCAGGGAGCCCTGGGAGAGGTCCCAGGGGTGGTCCCAAGGCACCGGCGTGGGAAAAGGGAGGAACTTGGGAGCGTGCTTGGATATCAGACCCTTGAGAAGGCAGGAGGGGCAAAGCCAGAGCACCACTCACGTGGGGATCCCCCTTCTCGGAGGCCAGGCCGTGCAGGTCCAGCAGCGCCTGGTTCACCGACTTCTCCAGCTGCAGCGCCGCCTCCACCGCCTCCAGCGCCGAGCCCCAGGTGTCCCGCTCCGGCTTCTGCGGGGCACGGACCGTCACCCCGAGGGGCCTGGTGTCCCCAGGCCAACCGTCTCCCCACCCACAGCCCCTTTCCCCGCAGCACACACCTTGATGTCCTGCAGGAGAACGCGGCCCCCGCGGCGCGTCTGGAAGCGCAGGAGCCCCTCGGCGTGTTCCCGCTCCTCCCGCGACTGCTCCAGGAAAAACCGGGACAGCCGCGACAGGGCCACGTCGTCCCTCTCGAAGTAAAACCCCTGGGGGAGAGAGAGAGGAGGGAGGAGAGGTCGGGGGGCGTCCCCAAATTCCTCGGATTCCGTACTCCCGGGCGGTGCTGCACCCACCGGCGCCGGGGTGCGACAGAAGTGGGTTTTGGGGTGCAGCAAGGGGGGAACCCCCAACCCCGGGGCCGAGGTTCCCGAGCCCCCCTACCATGGAGAGGTAGACGTAGGAGGCGTAGAGCTCCATGTTGGCCATGCGGTTTATGGCGGCCTCGCAGTCGCGATGGTAGTTCTGGCGGATCTGGGAGTCCATGGCGGGACGGGACCGACGGACAGACGGATGGATCGGCGGATGGACGGACGAAGGGCCGGGAGCAGCCGGTTCCGTTCAAGCACTGTTGAAGCGAGAACGCGGCTGTGGCCGTTCAACCTCCGGCGAGGCTTTTATAGCCCGTGCCCGCTGGGCGGGGACAAGGGGACGCCCCCCCGCTTTGTCCCCTCCGGAAGCGCCGGGGTGGCCTTGGCCTTTGTCTCTTGTTTGTCACACGGTCCCACAGTCAGCATGACTGGCAGGATTTTCGGGGGGGTGGGGTGGGGTCTGCGACCCCACGTTTGTGCCCCCCCATGAGTGGTCTTGTGGGGGCGGCCGGGGAGAGCCCCAGTCCCCTGCTGGGTTGGGGGGCACAGGGAGCCTGCCCGGGGGTTGGGGAGCAGCTCCATCGGTGTTTTTTGGCGTGTTCTGCGAGGTCTGAGGCCCCGTTAATGGGAGTTGAATGGGTTATGGGGCGCGGAAGGAGCTGACTCAGCGCCGGGACCATGAAAGAGGAACTTGGCCCCGGGGAAGCGCTGATTCCGCGTTTCCGCCGCTCAGGAACTGGGGAGACTGGTTGGAACTGGGAGCCCCACAGCGGTGCCCTTCTCATCCCTCATTCCCCCGCAGCTCCAGGGGCGCTCGGCTCCGCTGGAGCTGAGACGGGAGTCCGGGGAGAAGGGGGGGACCGCCGCCCCAAAGCCAGCCCCGAGCCCCTTTGGCGCTGGCTCCGGAGGGACAAAATCCCTTTGCGCTGCCCCGGGGAGGAGGGCCCAGATGTGGGACCCCAACACTGCCCAGTGAACCCCGGCATCGGGACCCCCTCACACGCGTTTTCAAGCCCTACTGACCCCAAACATCCCCCTGTCCCTGCGGGCGAGGGCAGGGATGACATTTCCCCGGGAAAGACCCCTCCCGCCTTTTCCCCCCTCAACCAGGCCCCAAATCCCCGAGATGTTGTTAAACAAAAGGGAGAGGGGGTCCCGGTCCCCCTCAAACCGCAGCCCCCAGGAAAGTGGCAAAAGCGAAAGACAAAGCGCTGCTGCCCCCCCAATTCCTGCCCTCCGCTTTTCCATCCGCACCGCGACATCCCCGAGGGCTCCTCGAGCTCTTTGGGGGCGAGACGGGGACGCGCCCAACAAGTGGCGTTTGCCTTTTATTTCCATGGAAATTCCCGAGATACAAAAACCAAGGTACAAAAAAAGAGAAGAAAAAAAAAAAACCACTGTGGAGAGAACCAGTGGGGGGGGGAAGGCAGGGCCCACCCATTTTTTGGGAGGGGGCGTTCCCTGTGACGTCACCCCCGAGAGCACCGTGAGGGTTGGGGGAAGGGGTCACTTTGCCCCCCACCCCCCCCGCCTCGGGGACACGGGGGACCTCCAAAACCGGGGATTGAGGGGGCGTAAACGGGGAGTGTGGCCCCCCCACCCTGAGAGCCTCCGCCCCGGGAGGGGGGTATTGCACCTGGGGGGGCCCTTTTTGGGGGGTGGGGACCCCCAATAAATACTCACCCTACAGCCATGGCTGTAACCCTCCCCCCCACCACCCCACCTCATTCTGGGGGGGCTCGCAGAGACACCCCACCCACCTCCACATCGGGGGGCGCAACCGCAGGATCCCCCCCACTCAAAGCACCACAAGTCCTGGGGTCAAAGCGAGGCCAGGGAGGCCCAGCACTGGGACTGGGGGGCGCGGGGAGAGGAACGGGGGTGTCCCCACCCCATTCACCTCAAACCCCCCACCCCCCAAATCCCAGCTGTGGCCTCCAGACACTTATGGGAAGGGCTGGGGGAGGGAGAGGAGGGTCCCCCCAGCTCAGCCACCGTCCCAAAATCCAGGTGAGTGAGTCCTGTTGGTTAAAAACCCTCCCGGCCCTGGAAGGCACTGGGGGTCAGCACCATCCCTGCCGGCAGGGCCAGTCCGGGGAGGGGTCCCGGGGGTGGGGGGGGACAAAACGTGGCCCCCCCCGACAGTCTACGACATCTTCCAGATGGTCAGCGAGGCCGTGAGGACGCCGGCGGCGAAGATGGTGATGGTCTGCCAGGTGGGGGTCCCAAAGTGGGACAGGAGCCCTTCCTGGGGACAGGGGACACAGCAGGGGGAAGGTCACCACGTGTTGGGGGGTCCTCAAACCTCCCTCCTGAACAACCAGACTCAGGGGAGTTGGGAAACGGGACAGAGGAGAGGGTTTGGGGTCAAAGGGGGTGTTTTGGGAGGGGCAATTCCCAAACAGGGGCTCGGCCCCCGAGGAATGGGGGCTTTGGGGTACAAAGGGGTGTTAGAGAGAGATCAGGGGCTCGGCCCCCCGAGGAATGGGGGCTTTGGGGTCTCACCCATCCGCCCTGGGCCTGGATCCAGGCCAACACGTGCTCCTGGAGATACTCCATGGTCCAGCGCAGGATCGTCTGCACCAGCTCGGGGACCTTGGTGCAGAGAGCCTGCAGGGGACGGGGGGGGCTCAGAGGGGCTCAGGGGGCCCCGGGGAGCACCTCTGGGGGACCCTCACACCCACCTTCAGCACCAGTTTGCAGGCAAAGTAGAACAGGGCGACCACGCGGCCCCAGTTGAAGGTGCCGTCGGCAAACATCTCCTTGGCCACGCGGAAAAACAGCTTTTTGGGGGCGTCACAGCCCACCTGCTCGATCATCCTGGGGCAGGGGACGGTGGGCACGGTCAGGGCGGGCTCGGGGACGCTACAGATGCCCCCCAAACAGTGTCAGCCACCCACCCACCCACCTCTGCAGCTCCATGTTGCTGTCGAGCTCGTCGCCGATGCGCCGCAGGCACTCGCTGAGGCGTTTGGTGTCGGGGCTGCTGGGCTGGGGCTCGCCCAGCTCGGCCACGCTCAGGGCCACGGCCTGGGGGTCCCCGCAGCGCTCCACGCGGTCCCGCACGAACCTGGGACCCCCGGCACGCTGGGCACCTGCCCTGTCCCCCCACCAGCCCTGTGTGTCCCCGTCCCCGTGTCCCACCTGAAGCCTGGGTCTCCCTGTGTCCCAGCTGGACCCCAACTCTCAGGACCCTCTTCAGTCCCCCCAAGTGTCCCATCGGCACCCCAAGTGCCCCCTGTACCCTGTGTCCCCTAGGATTCCTCTCAAATCCCCCAAGATGTCCCACCAGCACCCCATGGACCCCAAGTGCCCTCTGTGGCCTCTTGTGATCCTCTCAAGTCCCTCCCCATGTCCCCTAATCCCCCTTCACTCCCAAGTTCCCCCTCGCACCCCGTGTCCCCCCGGGCTTTGAGGGCCCCCAGAATCCCCACAAGTCCCCTACGTCCTTCCCAAGTGCCCCCCTTGCCCCCCCACATCCCCAAGACCCAGGATCCTCTCAAGTCCCCCCTGTTTACCCCAAGGCCTCCCCACTATGTCCCCCCCATCCCGTACCCTCCCAAGTCACCCCGTGTCCCCTCCTCCCCAAGTCCCCCGCACCCTAAGTGCCCCCCGCACCTTGTCCTCAATCCCTGACCCGCAGCCCCTCGTGTTCCTCAGGTCCCCTCCCGGTCCCAAGTTCCCCCCGCACCCTGCGCCCTACAAGTCGCCCCTTGTCCCCCTCCAGCCCCGCCCGTTCTCCGGGCGGTCCCCGCATCCCTACTCACGCCCGCAGCAAGATCGCCCCTGTCTGCATGATCTGGTCCGAGGAGGCCCCTGCGGAGAGCGGGGCGCTCACCGGGGAGCAGCGGCCACCGACCCCGGCCGCCGCCGCCGCCCCCCCCGGTCCCGGCCCGTGCAGGCCGCGCCCCTCCGCGGGTCCCGCCGGCTCCCCCCGTCACTCACCACCGCCCCCCGGGGGCGGGGCGGGCTCTCCGGAGCCGCCCCCAGGCCCGGCCCCGGGATCGCCGCCGCCGCCGCCGCCGCCGCCGCCCCCGCCCCGCTGGGCCGAAGCCGCCGCCGCCGCCATCGCGCCCGAACCACGTGGTCCCCCGCCGCCGTCACGTGACACCGGCGGCGAGGGCGGGTCGGGGCGCCCCCGTCACGTGATCGGGTGCCGCTTGTTGTCAGAGGCCCCGCCCATTGCCACGCCTCCTCCGCCTTCTTGGCCCCGCCCATTGGCCCGTCAGTCACCGCCTTCTTGGCCCCGCCCTTGGCCCGTCAGTCACCGCTCGGTCACGCCCCCTCCAGGGCTCGGCCCCGCCCCCGCAGCCCCCCGGGACCCCCGGGGTCACCCCCTGGTCCCGGGGTCGCACCGGGGGTCACGGCCCCCGTTGTTCACGGAGGTCCCCGAGCGACGCCCCCGAGAGCTTCCGGTGCCTCCTGCGGCGGACGGGGCGGGAGAAGCGGCCGCAGGGGCACGGGGGCAACCGGGGGCCCGGGGAGCGGTTCGGGCTCGGGGTGGGCTCTGAGCGTGTGTGTAGCCCCCGTGCAGATATGAGCCCCAAAAGCTGCCTCGGCTGCACCAAGTGCTTCGTCTTCCTCCTCAACCTCTTCTTCTTCGTGAGTGGGGCTGGTGGGGGGGCTTGGGGAGCAGCGGGGAGAAGGGGACGGACAACCTGGGAGGGCAGGGGGGAAATGCGGGACCTGCAGCCTGGGAGGACTTGGGGGACAGAGGGAAACCTGGGCCTGAGGGGACTCGGGGAGGAGCTGGGGGCGGCCAACAGTTTCGCAGTGTTTGTGGGCACTCGGGGTCCCCCATTTCCTGACCCGGACCCCCCTGGCCCCCGCAGTTCCTGGGCATCCTCCTCCTCGCCTTCAGCTTTTGGGTGCTTTTCGACCGACAGAGCTTCGCCGCCGTGCTGGGTAAGGGATCCCCAAAACGTGGGGCACCCCAAGACGTGTGGCACCCTGGGCTAGGGGGTTCCCTGACCCCACCCCCCCACACACCGTGTCCCTCAGGTCACCGCTGGTCAGCCTGAGGGTCTGGTCTTATGGGTTCTCTGGCGTCGGCATCGTCACCATGTTCCTGGGATTCCTGGGGTGCCTGGGGGCCCTCAAGGAGGTCAAGGTCATGCTGGGGCTGGTGAGTTGTGGGGCTCATGGGGGTCGCAAGGGGGTCACGGAACTGGGAGGGGGTTGGGGCAGCCGTGCTGCAACTTCCTGGGGTAACCGCGGGGCCACGTGGTGCCACCACATCCTGTGTTTGGGGAGCAGCAGGGACCGGGGGGGCCATCTGAGCTGCCTCCGGTGCCAGGGAGGGCCGGGGGAGCAGATCTGGCTGACCCCCACCTTTCACGTTTATCTCAACAGTATTTTGGGTTCCTGCTGCTGCTCTTCACTGCCCAGATCACAGTGGCCATCATCATATACACGCAGCGTGCAGCTGTGAGTGCAGGGGTGGAGCCGCGGCTGGGGGCAGGACCCCGGGGGTCGGGGGCGACCCCTGGGTCGTGGGGCAATGCTGTGCTCATCCTCCTCCCCAGCTGGCTACAAAGGTGGCCACCTACGCAGAGGAGCTGATCCGGGGGTACCCGGCGCAGGGACCACCTGGGGACCACCACGAGAGCTGGGACGCTGTCCAGCAGCAGGTGAGGTTCCCCAAAAGGACCCCAGAGCCACCCTACGGCCACCACACTGACCCCGTGCCCCCCCCCCTCCCCCCCAGCTCGGCTGCTGTGGCTGGAAAGGACCCCAGGACTGGGACCACCACGATGACACCGCCAGGGACAGGGATAGGACCATCGCCTGCTCCTGCCTCAGGGCATCCAACAGCACCCACAGCACCCCGTGGATGTTCCCCCACGGCCGCTGCCCCACGGCTGACCCCCAGGACATCTTCCCCAGGGTGAGGCAGGGGGGAATCAGGGGGTCCTGGAGCTCTGTAGGGGCTCCAGGTGACCCCTCGTTGTCACCCCAGGGCTGCAAGGAGAAGGTCCAAAGCTGGCTGGCTGGAAACCTGGTCACCATCGTGGGGGTTTGCATAGGCATCGGCCTGGGGGAGGTCGGGGGGATGTCCTGGGTGGGGGGCTGAGCTGAGGGGGGACCTGGGGGTGGTCAGGAGACTGTGGGACCATCGGTTGGGTGGGCTGGGCAGCAGCTGAAGGGGCCAGGGAGGGTGAAAAGGCTGCTCCGTGGGGAGCCAGGGGGCTGGATTCAGGGTGCCCGGAAGGGCCCGTGAGGGGTTCAGGGTGGCCGGGAGGGGGGGTCAGAGATCCGAGGGGATCCGGGAGGGCTGATCATGTTCTCTGCTCCCAGCTCCCTGCTGATGCTGTCGATGTTCCTGGTCCGGAACCTGGACTCCCGCTATGAGAAGCTGCTGCGGGGCTCTGAGGGGGCCCGCGTGGTGTGTGGGGGGACGCGCGGAGGGCTTTATCTTTCAATAAAAACCTTTGGAAAAGACGGAACCGAGACGGGACAGGGCGGGCCCCGCCCCTTCCCCGCGGCCCCGCCCCTTTCCACTGTGGCCACGCCCCGTTCTCGAGCGGGAACGGCTCGCGCGAGGCCCCGCCCCTTTTCCCCGCCGTGAGGCGATTCCCGCCCCCCCCACCGGCTCCCCCTCAGACCCACGACGCTCCCGGGACCCTCCGGAAACCCCCGGCCCCGGCCGTGCCCCGGGGCAGCGGCGGCACCGGAACAGCCCCGAACGCGATGGCTGCGGAGGGTCCCTTCACCCCGGGCGCCGTCGTCGCCCTGCCAGGTGCGGGGACCATGAGGGAGCGGGGCGGGCGGGGTGTGAGGCGCCGGGCCCCTCCATAACCCGTGTCCCCCCCTTAGCCCCTGCCGAGAGCGGCTGCTCGGACGAGTTTGCCCTGGACTGCACCTTCGCTGCCTGCGACCCCGAGCGAACAGGTAGCCAAGCCCCTTGGGGCCGAACTCCCCCGGGGCTGGTCCCCGCCGGCCCTGAGCGCTCGCCCGCCGCAGGGATGGTGCAGCCGCAGCGGGTGGTGGAGTACGTGGCGCGATGACGGGGCACAGCGGGCACGACGGGCGGCTGCGGGCGCTGCGGCGGGCGCTGGACCCCGCGGCCGCGGGCACGGCGCTGGACTGGAGCCGGTTCCGCGCCGCCATGGGCGCCTGGATCGCGGCGTGCCGGCAGGACGGGTCAGCGCCCAGACGGGGCAGCGCCTGGGGCGGGCCGGAGCGGTCAGCGGTGCTGACCCACGGCTCCGTCCGTGCAGGGCCGAGGAGCAGGACGTGGCCGCCGGTGACGCTGGACCGGTGCCTGCGGGTGGGTGTTGGTGCGGGAAAAGGGAGTCGGAGTGGCCCCGACGGGGTCACAAACAGCCCGCTGTGCCCCGTCCCACAGAGGACAACGGACAGGCACCCTCAGCATCTGCCCGGCTCCAGGGAGACAGCACAGACATCGCCACCTCGTAAGTGCCCGCTGCGGGGACACCCAGCCCTCCCTGGCCGTGCTCCCAGGAGCAGCCCGGGACCGCTGGGACTCCCCGGCAGCGCCGAGGCCGCGGGCTGCGGAGCCGTGCCCGCAGCTGGCGGCCCAGAACACCAAACTGCAGCGGGATGCTGAGCAGGCCGAGGAGCTCAACGCCCCCTGGCTGAGGAGATCGCGCAGCTCCAGGCACAGCTGCGAGGTGCTCCCGAGGGGCTCCCGGGCGCGGGTCTGGAGCAGTATCCTGGGAACGCTGAAACGCCGTTTGCCCCCGGCAGCAGCCGCCAGGCGCTGGAACAGGCCAGGGTGGCCGTCGAGGAGCTGGACGACACGAAGGCCGTGGTGAAGCGGCTGGAGGAGGAGAACGCCGAGCTTCGGCGGCAGGCACGGCACGTGGTGAGAGCTAAGCTGAGGTGCCACATGGTGTCACCTGCGGTGTCACACGGTGCCCACTCATGGCCGTGCCCTCCCCCAGGAGAAGGAGCAGCGCAACCTGTGCTCGCAGGCCGAGGGTCTGCAGGAGGAGGTGAGCCTGCCACCGGGGTCTGCCCCAGTGAGGCAGTGCCACGGGGAACCCCAGCCCTGTTTCACCCCTGGCAGAACCAGCGGCTCCTCGCCGAGGGCCAGGGACTGCGGGAGCAGATGCAGGCGCAGGCGGCCCGGGTGGCCAGCCTGGAGGTGAGCGGTGGCACTGCGGCCACGGTGGGTGGTGCTGGGGGCTGTGTCGGACACTGACGAGGAGTCCCTGTCCCCACCTCTCTGCCCAGGCCCAGCTCTGCCGTGGCACTGCCCTGCTCTCTGCCCGGGACGCAGCTCTTGCTCAGGTGAGCACTGCCCAGTGACAGCTCAGCTGTCACCAGGGCATCCCCAGCCCTCTCCCACGGCCCCTCATGTCCCGTCCCACAGGCAGGGCAGCGGGCGCA
>NW_027077106.1:0-29449 GCF_009819655.1 Sylvia atricapilla | reverse complement strand
TGCAGGTGTGGGCCAGTGACGCTGTTTCACAGCACAAGACACAGACTTCGACTTTTTAGAAGCTGAATGAATGAAAAGTCTTCTAAAAATATTATATTTATATAATATATAAAAATATTTTTAAATATCTTATGATATATATTTAAATATATGAATTTATATGTATTATTTACACAGAGACCAATTTGATTGGCGAAACAAAGACAGAGTTTTGAAATTACATCAGTTAAACCGGAGGGACATCGAGAAGAAATCTCTCTCAAGAAAAGGAATCAAAACAAAAGTTAGAGTTTACAAAAACACTTCTTTCGCTTTGAGAAAATTTTCTGCGAGATGAATTTTTATAAAACTAAAAGGTTTCAGGGACAAAATGAGGGCCACGGGCCTGGATTGGGGCAGCCTCCCTGAGATGGGGCAACCAAAGGGAACAATGGGGCAACCAAAGGGGGGAAACCTGCCCCAGCCCCCTCTGGCCACGGGAACCTTCTAAAAGCTGTGCCCAGGTCCACCCCAGGGGCAGCTCTGGCCCAGATGTTCTCCTGCTCCACCTGCAGCTCTCTGCTCCTCGTGGGTTGGTATTACATCACGTGGGGTTTTTTGGCTGAAAAGGGAGAAATGGTGCAAGTTTCAGCCCGTCTCTGCAGCCCCCGAGTGGTTTTATCACACGACCCGTCATGGTTTGCTAAACCGCAAATTTCCTGTGAGTTGTTCTTCCCACAGCAGCTTTTTCCTTCCATGTGCTCAGAGAGATTCTGTTGTCAAGTCCAAGAGGAGCCTGAGGCTGAGGGAGCCAAAACTTCGAGCCAGGATCAGTTCCCCGTTAGAAAAATGGGAGAAAATCTCAATTCCCAATCTAGACTCGGCAGAGTGGGTTTGGGTTTTCCTTTCGGTGGAAATGGGAATGGAGAAAAATTGATGAAATCGGTTCCTTCCGCCTGAGTTGGTGACACGGTCATGACCAAGGTCGTGGGGTGTCACAGGAGAGAAGGGATGGACCCAGAGGGCTCCTGAGCTGGTCTTGGGGGTCAGCCAGAGGACGGTGGGAGGGTTCTCATCAACTGGGATGGTGAGATCCCAACGGGAATCACGAGATTCATCTGGAATTGCTGAGATTCCAACTGGAATGGTGAGAGTCCAACTGGAATGGTGAGATCTCACCTGGAGGTCCGTGTCCGGCTGAGGTCACCAGAGGGACCCTTCCCTCCGGACCTTCCCATCTGTGGCTCCTGGTTCCCGTTTCCTTTTTGGTTCCTCTCTGGGAACCGAAAAGCACCGGGGTGGCCCCGTGCTCTTCCTCCTCCAGGGACCTCTCGTGAGCCCCCTGAGCCTCCAGACGGCCCGGGCCGGTGGGCTTCGGGATCTGGGCTCAGAAACTTCATCCCACATTGAGTTCATCCTTGATCCCACCTTGAGTCATCCTTGATCCCACCTTGATCCTGCCTTGCTCCCACCTTGATTCCACATTGATCCAGGTTGATCCCACCTTGATTCCATCTTGGTCTCATCTTCATCCCACCCTGATCCCAGCTTTTCATCCCACCCCCATCCCACCCACCCCGTGTTCTGTCCCCACTTCTGTCCCCAGGCAGCGCCAGTGACAACACAGAGATCAGGGCCGTGGGCGGGAACGTCACCTTCCGCATTGACAACACAGAGGGAAATGCGCACGGGGAGGTTGGGGATGATCTCATAGTGACTGTGAAATTTGGGAATCCACCTCGACCTGTATTTTATCAAGACAAATTCAAACCCGTTGCACTGTTTCGAGAGGGGCCGGGCACTCAGCATCACCCAGTGAGGATGGAGGACGCCGGACGCCCTACTCTGTGACCACTGGGAGAGAAAAAAAACCACCTTCATACTCCTCGTGTACAGTAGGTGATTTTAGTGTTGTTTTGGGGTTTTTAGACTACAAAAAAGAGAATTTTCTGACCCCTGTGCCCAGGGGAGCTGCCAGAGCCCACGGTGACCTGTGAGGCCCAGGACTGCTTGGGCAGCATCTGCCTCCTCCCTGCTCTGCTCCGTGTCTGGAGATGGCTTTGGGAAACGTCTCCTACACCTGGACAGGGTGGGATAAGCAGTGGGGAGAAGTGGGAAGAGAAGTTGAGGTGCTGGCCATGGTGGATAAATCCTCCTGGCACAACCTGGAGCCACTGAAGTGCACAGCACGGAACGCCTTCAGCAGCAGGAGTGTCACTGTCACCAACCCCGGGGGGCTGTGCCCAGGTGAGAGCCGGGGACATGGACAGGGGCGTAGGAAGGTGGAGTGGGGTGGGAATTTTGAGGTTGGGATGGGAATGTTTGGGTTGGGAATGTTGGGGTTGGGAAGGGCTGATCCCGGTCCCCTGAGAGTCATGGGAGGGTGGATTTTGGGTGGGTGGGGGTGGGATGGGAATGTTGGGATTGGGATGGGCTGATCTCACTTCCATGAGGCTCAGGGAAAAAACGGGAAAGGGAAAGGTGAGATGGGCTGATTCGGTCCCCTGAGAGCCTGGGAAAGGTTGGGATTGGGATTGGGATTGGGATGGGTTGGGATGGGATGGGAATGTTTGCGATGGGCTGGGCTGATCCCGCTCTCTGTGAGCCAGGTGGGGGTTTGGGGATCTGGAATTCTCCCACCGCTGCTTCTGCCAAGCTGCTCATCCTCCTGAGGAGTTCCTTTCCAACCCAACAAATGTGGGATTTGGGAGATTTTGGGGTTTTTGGGATTTTGGGATGTGGGGATTTTGAGGATTTGGGGATTCCCGCTGTGCTCCGGCCAAGCCGCTCGCCTCATCCTCTGCCCTGGCTGGGATTGAGTTCTCCTGGAATGAGGGATTGGGAAGGGGTTGGAGGCCAAATTCCCCAAGGCCGAGGAAGAGGCGGATTGATTTTGGGATCTTCTCCTTTTTCCAGGGCCCCCTCCAGCAGTGGGGTGGGTCACAGTCGGGGTCACAGTCGGGGTCACAGTCGGGGTCACGGTCGGGTCATATTTGGCATCCTGGTGGTTGATTTTAGTGGGTTTCCTCATTTTCCTGTGCAAATCCCGAGGTGAGAGCGGAAAAATCCCTGGAGCCCTGGGGAGGAGGGGGAGCTGGGAGGGGCCAGAGCCGGGATGGGGCAGATTTTGGGTGGATTTGGGGCAGATTTGGGGCAGATTTGGGGCTCTCTGACTCAGTCTTATCTCCCTCTCATGGTTTAACAGACTGTCGGGGTTTCAGTTTGCGGGACAGCCCAGGGCTGTGGGTGTGGTTCCTTGTGGGGTGGAGCTAACCCCTGGTTGGGTTTGAAGAGCCAATCAGATGGCTGGGTTTCCAGAGCAATCAGATGGCTGGGTTTCCAGAGCCAATCAGCTGTCTAGGTTTGAAGATTGACACAACATTCACATTGTGGTGGAGCACATTTAAAAACGAACAAAACCAGGGAAATCTCTCTTTCTTCTGCCCCTCCAACAGGTTACTGGCCATGGCGCCGGGGCGCGCAAGAGCAAAGCAGCTCAGTTGGGATTTCCGCCTCTGCGGACAAGGTCAGTGGGACTGTCGCGACACTGCAAGGTTGCCGGGACCTTCACCAGGACTGGCCACAGACCAGCTCTGACCATCACCAGGACCGGCACAGACCAGCTCTCTCCACCGCCGGTCACCAGCCACAGACCAGCTCGACCAACGCCAGCACCAGACACGGAGCAGCTCTGACCAACGCTGGCAGCGGCCACGGACCAGGTCTGTCCAACGCGTGGCACCAGACATGGACCAGCTCTGACCATCACCGGCACCGGCCACGGACCAGCGTGACTCACTCCGTGCCTCAGCGACCACCTGGCAGGAACGAGACTCAACGACCTCTCCCATGGAGAGCCTTGTAGACATGAGCCCTTCAGCACTACAGAACTCTGAAAATAATCAATTCCTAGAACCTGAAAACAAACAAAACCTCCGAACACCAACCCTCCCCGAGTGAGGAAAAAGGGTGGAGACAGGTAGAGATAACAACCTGGGCACTCTGGGGTCAGTGAGGAAGGAGCCAAACCCTGCACCGGAGGGCTCTGAGGAGATGCCTCAGCCTGGGGCTGGAAGTCCTTTGTGAGGCTGCGCGAGAGATACATTTGCTGTCTCGGGGTCTGCGTGTCACTGTCACTCACGGAAACGCGCCGGGGACGGGATGTCCCGTTCCAGCCACAGCGCCGGCAGAAGCGCCGGCCTTGGATGAGCGATGGAGCCGTGGCCCGTGAGAAGTTTGTCCCCAGAGACGGGCTGAAAGAACTTTTGTTTTCACGCTGGAACAGCCCATCCTTAGAAAGAGCCCCCAGTTGTGACACGGCCCAGGGATGCGGAGAGAGTGGGCAGGATCCACAACTGCGGATTTCCGGGCGGCCGGGTGCTCGTGGAAATTAAAACTGTTCCTGTGGAGAAATCTCCACGGCACGGCAAGGGGAGAGACTCCTCTCGCTAAAGGAAGTGCAAGAAGGATTGTTGATTGGTGTAAACTGACTGAAAGTCCAGGTTTTGTCTCTTTACAGTGTCAGTGGAAAGGAAAGAGGCTGTGGGGGGGAAGGAGAAGTTGATGAAGGTTCATTCTGACTTCAAGCAATAATATTGTATTCTGTGAACAATGCTGTCATTAAATGCATTAAAACTTTGAGCTGTTTTGCCTCCTCCTCCTCACCCATGTCTCCAGCAGGGAAGGAGTAAAGAACTCTGCTCAGGGGCTTTGGCCAGCACTGAACCCTCTCCGGGACTGGTGCATCGCGTGTCCCTGAGTTTTTGAATTCTGTGTCTAATATCCCCTGCAGACCGCCCCAGAATGAGTTTACTGGGTGTTTATCCCTATTTCGGATGCTGTATCCAGTGAGGTGTGGCGGCTCACGGCGCCCCTCAGGCGGTCTAGAAATCCACAGGGGGTTTCTGAAGGGCTTTGTTTTATTCCACATAAAGCTTTATCACATATAAAACCAATTGATACTCCCGGGTGTCGCTTTCCTGGCTGCCCTCGCTGTCCGCTCTCGGCAGTTTAACCACCTTTGGCCTGCCGCCGTCCGTTGGGGTCCCAGCGCGGGTCCCGAGGGGAGAACAGGATGAGGCTTCACCGCTGCGGGCGGGGAGCAGCTGCGAGGAGATAAAAGGAGGGGAGGGCTGAGGCAGAGGGCAGCCCGAGGGGAGATAAAGTGAGCGGGAGTGCGGGAGCCAGCCCTGAGGCAATAAAAAGAGGGGAATCAGCCCGAGGCAATAAAAAGAAGAAAAGGCCCGTTGGTCCGTTGGGTATTTACCTAGAGGAGGCTGTAAAGCCTTGGACGGTTGCAGTCACACTTGTTCATCAAAGGATTAATACGTAACTGTTAACTGTTTTGTAAACTGAGGTCAGTGAGAAGGTTCGGGGGGTAAAGGTCCAGGTGCAGAGAACGACTCCTTTGCAGTCTTACCTGAACCCAAATGGAGGGAAGATACATGGCTGGCAGTGAGTGGCAAGGGACAGCTCCTGCGGGACGGACGGCAAGCGAGAACAGTGAACGGTGAGGGGTCCGAAAGGGGAAGGGTCTGGGGGAAGCGAGCGGGGATCCAGCCGGGCTGGGAAGGGTCGGGGGGGAATGCGAGAGGGGATCCTCCAGCCGGGCTTCAGCGGCTCGGCTCTCTGACACTCGGCTCGGCCCATAGCGGGGAAAGCGAGCCCTCCAACCCTCCCGTACCGCCTATCCCACACTGCTCCGTGGTCCCACAGGTACGGGAGAATCAATCCATCTGTTCCGCAATCCCGGGAAAATGAAATGCTTCTCTGGACCTGGGTCGTGCTGAGAGGAATCCTCTGAATTAACAACTCACAGTTTCTCTGCACTGAACGCTCTGAATACACTCACTGAATGCACAACAGGCACACGGAACCTCGCTCCGATATTTCAGCCCTTCAGCCTCCCAGAGCACGGTACCCACACACAGCCAGCACAAACAGCTCTGACTGCCATCCCCATCCAAAGATCAACAACTCTTCAGACAAAAATTCACTGGAATTCCCTCGAGACGCCCTGGCGGGAGGGTTCCTCTGCTCCTTTTTCCCGAACTACATTTCCCTGTGCCTTGCTCACATCACGCGCTCTCATTTTTCCTTCCACACCCCAGTACAAAGTCTGAACGTTACAATCTCACAGCAGAAATTCACCAACGCTGTTCACCAACTGTTAAAAATGCATATTATATAGTTGGCCTTTTCGCCAATATTCATACGACTACTGTACGTATAATTACCCTGTAATGTATTTTATTAATAGGAGTTTAGAAGTGTAATGAATTGTATTTCTGGATTATAACAGAGGGTTCAGACTAGGGGGTTTTTTGGGTTTTTTTGTGTTTTTAAGAAACTTTTCTTTGTAACGTCTAAACCACCTAGCTGGAAGTTATGGGGAGGGGGGTTAACTTTGTGACCCTTCATAAAAAAAAACCTGTTAACTTTTGTTTTCTTCTTAAAAATACACAGAAGGATGATGGGGACAGTGTTCGGTGTTCACTGAGTGTCCTCTAAAATGTGACCTCGTCTATTCTAAAGCGCTATTTAACATCCGTGTTCTTCACTTTCCTCTAAAGGACCTGCTGGAATTTTCAAATCTCTGTCTCAGCCCATGAGCATTTTGGGGTCCTCGCCCTCCTCGCGCCTCCTCCACCAAACCGGTGAGTGCCCCGTGCTCCTGGCCCCTGGGGAAGGAGATTTCGGGGTGGTTTTGGGGCTGTGCAGGGATCGGATTCCTTGTCTTGGTTCAGCACCTCCATCCCACCCTCACCCCGTGTTCTGTCCCCACTTTCTGTCCCCAGGCAGCGCCAGTGACACCACGGAGCTGATTGGGGCCGTGGGCAGGCAGTGACCTTCCCATCCCCAAAACAGGGGAAATGGAGCACTGTGGAGATTTGGGGATGATCCCATAATGGCTGTGGAATTTGGGATCCTCCTCGACGCCCGTTTTGAAAGAGGAATAAAAACCCGTTCACTGTCTCCAAGAGGGGGCCGGGCACTCAGCATCACCCAGCTGAGGATGGAGGATGCCGGGACCTACTCTGTGACCATAAATGGAAATATATTCACCTTCACCCTCCAGGTGTACAGTAGGTGCCTTTAGTGTTTTTTGGGAGTTTTTAGACTACAAAAAAAAAGAGAAATTTCTGACTCCCCTGTGCCCCCAGGGGAGCTGCAGAGCCCACGGTGACCTGTGAGGACCGGGACAGCTTGTACAGCTCCTGCCTCCTCTCCCTGCTCTGCTCCGTGTCTGGAGATGGCTTTGGGGACATCTCCTACCCTGGACCAGGGCGGGGTCTGCGGCAGGAAGAGAAGTCTGCTGTGCTGAAACTGGTTTATGAATCCACCCAGGCCAACCTGGAGCCGCTGAGGTGCACAGCACGGAATGCCGTCAGCAGCAGGAGTGGTCACTGTCACCAACCCCAGGGGGCTGTGCCCAGGTGAGAGCCCGGGGACAGGAAAGGTGAGGTGGTCCTGAATCCCCTGAGAGCCAGGGAAATGTGGGAATTTGGGGTTGGGTGGGAATGTTGAGGTTGGATGGGCTGATCCTGGTCCCCTGAGAGCCATGGGAAAGGTGGGATTTGGGATGGGATGGGAATGTTGGGTTGGGATGGGCTGATCCCACTCTCCAGATCTCGGGTGTGCCCAGGGCAGCGCTGACCCCTGTCCGTGTTCTCTCCCCTCAGCAGGAAACTCCGAGCACCCCTCCCACACCAGGTGAGCTGCCACTCCCTGTTCATGTCCAGCCATGTCCCCGAGTGTCCCAAGTGTCCCTGATTGTCCCCCGAGAGTCTCCGAGTGTCCCCAAGTGTCCCTGAGTGTCCCTCAAGTGTTCCCAAGTGTCCGGAGCAGCTTTTCAATGCCTCCAGACAGGGCCATTGGGGACCCTGAGCCCAGCCCCTCCAGCTCCTCCCAAAAACCCTTCCCAGGGAATGTTCCGGATCTTCCCGGCAGATCCCAGGGACAGGGCGAGGAGTGGTGGCCACAAACCCCAACAGGTTCCCACCCAAACAACTCTGGGATTTTGGGGATTTGGGGATTTGGGGGATTTGGGTTTTTGGATATTCTGCCCTGCGCTGTTTCCAACCAATCCACTCATCCATCATCCTCTGCCCTGGCTGGGATCGTTCTCCTGGAATCGAGGGATCAGGGAAGGGTTGGAGGCCAAATTCCCAGTGCCAGGAAGAGCCGGATGATTTTGGGATCTTCCTCCTTTTTCCAGGTGCCCCCTCGGGCAGTGGGGTCGGGATCGGATCGCAGTCGGGGTGATTTTGTTGGTTTTCCTGGTGATTATATTGGTGTTCCTGGTCTATCGGAAACGCAAAGGTGAGTGTGGAAAATGATCCCTGGAGCCCTGGGAAGGAGGTGGGACCTGGGAGGGGACAGAGCCAGGGTGGGGTTTGATGGGTATTTGAGGTGATTTGGGGTGTTTGGGGTTTATTTGGGGTGGGTTTGGGGTTCTCCTGTCCCATCTCCCTGTCATGGTTTATCAGGTGTTGGGTTTTCATTTATGGACAGACCACGGGCTGTGGGTGTGGTTCCCCATGGGTAGAGCCAATCAGCTGGCGGGGTTTGAAGAGCCAGTCACGTGGTTGGGTTTGAAGAGCCAATCAAGTGGCTGGGTTTGCAGAGCCAATCAGCTGGCTGGGTTTGAAGACTGACGCTCAGTTAACTTACTTAAATAATTTGAACGCGTCACTTTGGAAAAGAACATTTAAAAATGCACAAAACCCAGGAAAATCTCTCTTTTCTGCCCTTCTAAAAGGTACCTCCGTGGCCACGCTGTGAGTCACTCAGCTGAGACTTCTACCACGGCTGGGCTGGGCCACCAGGACCCTCTCCAGGCCACGAGGGTGTATTGGGGCCAGAGCCAGGACCAGCCTCAGACCAGCACATAGAGTTGTTGGAACAGAGAATTTTATCACGGGTCAGAAACGAGTTCAGAATGAGTCCAAGAGACCACTGGGTCAAGTGCACGCCAGGGTGGAGACGGACGTATTCTGAACCAGTGTGGATGACAGACCAGCACAGACCAGAGCCGGACCAGCCATGGACCAGCACAGACCAGAACCAGGACTGGCCTCGGACCAGCACGACCAGAGCCAGGACCAGCCATGGACCAGCACAGACCAGAGGCAGGACCAGCCATGGACCAGCACAGACCAGAACCAGGACTGGCCTCGGACCAGCACAGACCAGAGCCAGGACTGTCCTTAGGCAAGCACAGACCAGGATCTGGACAGAGAATTTTAGTATGGGATAGACACCAGCTCAGAGCAATACCAGAATGGGTCTTGGATGAGTATATGTCAGGGCCAAGACGGACCCATTCTGAACGAGCATCGAGGACAGATCCGCTTGAATCAGAGCCAGGACTGGCCATGGGCGAGTTCGGACCAGAGCCAGGACTGGCCTCACGCCAGCAGGACTCTCATAATGCCAGTGGGGGACCACCTGATGGGCAATGAAAGACTCAGCAATATCTCCGAGTCAGAGCTTTGAAAAGATCAACTCTGTGAAAAACGAGTTCCATTCTCTTAGAAAAGAATTTGTAAGTTAGTGAAAAATAAAACCAGACAATCAGGAGACGGAAAAGCAACTGTTCCAGCTGGGGTGCCTCACCAGAACGCCTGCCTTTGTGCTTTCGAATTCTGTGTTTTAAGGATTGCTGTGTTGCATATTCAAGTAGATCCTAACACATGATTCAAACATTCTCTTTGGGTTTGATCCGTTTCAATCCTCCCCCAATCATTTTATCTGGTAGATTCATCCGTCCGGTGACATGGGTCTCATAAATTCTTCTCCTGAGGTTTTTTAATTTTTGTTCCCTTCATTTGAATAAGAAACAGAAAGCCAGCAGTCTTTGTGCAGGAATGCGAGGTGATCGTCCATACCTTCTGGTTTGGTGAGTTTAGATATTACAAAGAGCAAAAAAAAAAAAAAAACTAGTCTTTTTACTGTTAACACTATGGTGCAATCTGAAAATACACATTTATTATCTTTCTATACAGTATTAATAGAACCGAATACAGTACAATTATACATGTAGTATTCATTTCAGTATTTGCGAAAAGCCAACTATATAATATGCATTTGTAACTCCAAAATCTCCTCACTCCAACTCCAAAATCTGCCTCATTTCAACCCCAAAATCCCCCTTATTCCAGACCTCAAATCTTCCTTCTTCCAACCCCAAAAATCCCCGTTCCAGCCCAAAACCTCCCTGAGTTCCCAGCCGGGCGATTTTTTATGGGATTTTCAGCCCTAACCCCACCCCCGGCAGCCCCATCCCCGCCCCATCCGGCGGAGAAGGGAAAAATCGCTTTTAAATTCTTTTAAAACAGAATTCTTTTAAAGCCAAAGACCGGGAGGTGGCAGCAGGAGACCGCGAACGGCCCGGGAGGTGCCCGAATTCCCAAAAAAATCCCAAATCCCATCGGGAAATGAGGAATAGGGATGGAGCTGAGTTTAAAGGGGAGCCCGAGATTCTCCCTCCAGACCTAAATAAAATCCTGGGATAGGTCAGGATGGGATGGGGAAAAGGGTCGGGATTACATGGGGAAAAGGACCAGGAAAAACTGGCTGAAACCTGGAAAATCGGGGTTAAAAAAAACCCAAAAAAAATTAAAATTGGGTAAAACTGGGTTTAAAATTAAATTAAATTAAATTAAATTAAATTAAATTAAATTAAATTAATTAAATTAAATTAAATTAAATTAAAATTAAATTGTTTTTTGAGGAAATAAAACTGGATAAAAAGCAGGAATTTTCATCCGTGGAAATGGGGAAAAGGGGGGGGAAATGAGAAACCTGGGGGTACACCAAGGAAAAAAATGGGGGGGAAAAAAGGGTGAAAAATGGAGGGAAAATCGGGGAAAAAATGGGGAAAAGTGGGGAAAATCAGGGGAGCCCGAGGGAAAACCGGCCAAAACCAGGGAAAAGTGGGGAAAACTGGAGAAAAGTGGGGGGAATGGAGGGAAATAGGGAGAAAATTGGAGGAAAATCAGTTTTTAAAGGGTAAAAAAGCCGCGGGGGAAACGTTAACAAGGTGTTAACAGCTCTAATCCCGAGGTGGCAGATGTCACCGAGATCGTCACCTCTGTCCCACAGAGCCCCGGCCCGGCGGGCAAAACAAAATCCCAGACGAAAACAAGGAGATTTGGGGAATTAGCGGGAGAAGGGGAGGGAAGGGAATATTCCAAGGAGACAACAACACCCCGGAATGGCGCTGGAGCTGCTCCAAGGGGGGTTTTGTCACGTTTTTGGAGGGTTTTGTCACATTTTTGGGGGGTTTTGTCACATATTTGGGGGGATTTTGTCTCCTTTTTTTATTGGGGGGGGTCCCTTTTTTGGGTGGGTCTTTTTCATTTGTTTGTGTGTTCTTTTTTGGTGGGGTTTTTTGGGGTTTTTTTTGTGCCACAAGTCCCAATTTTGTTCTCCAGAATCTGGGATTTCCAGGAGGAACTTCTCGGAGAGTCTCAGAGGGCTTTTCGAACCTCAGAAATCCTTGGATTCTGGGATTTTGAGGTTCTGGAATTTTGGGATTCTGGGATCTTTGGATTCTGAAATTCTGGGATTTTGGGGGTTCTGGAATTCTGAAGTTCTGGGATCCTGGGATTCTGGGTTCGTGGAATTCTGGGGTTCTGGTTTCCTGAAATTCTCGGTCATGGTTTCCTTTATTACTGGGATTCTGGGCTCCTGGGATTCTGGAATTCTCTGATCCTGGGATTCAGAGACCTTGGGATTCTGGTATTCTGGGTTCCTGGAATTCTGGGGTTCTGGTTCCTGAAATCCCTGAGACTCCAGGATCCTGTGTTCCTGGGATTCTGGGATTCAGAATGCCCACACAGCAGCAGGATCCAGGAGTTGGGGAAACTGAGGCACGGAGGGCCCGGCTGGCAGCACCGTGGGGGATCCCCAGGAGCTCCGGGCAGGGAATTCCCTCTGGAGCAGCCGGGGCTGGGCCGGGATTAGGGCTGGGATTAGAACCAGGATTAGGGCCAGCATTAGGTCTGGGCCGGGCAGGGAGGGGAAGGGGGAGAGGATTTCCCTGGAGCGGGATGAGCCCCGGGATGGGAGAGGGGGAATGGGACACCCAGAGGTGACCACCAGTGACCAGCAGTGACCAGCAACCACCAGTGACCAGCAGTGACCAGCAGTGACCAGCAGTGACCAGCAGTGACCAGCACCTGGCACCCACAGTGACCAGTGTCCACCAGTGTCCAGTGCCCACCATGCCCCCTCCAATGTCCACCAGTGTCCAGTGTCCATCAGCCCCCAGTGCCCAGCAGTGTCCAGCACTGACCAACAGTGTCCAGTGTCCAGCAGTGCCCACCAGTGCCCACCAGTGTCCAGCTGTGTCCACCAGTGGCCCAGTACCCAGAATCCACCAGTATCCAGCAACTTCCAGCACCCAGCAGTGACCAGTATCCATGTGTTCAGTGTCCAGTGTCCTCCAGTGTCCAAGACCCACCAGTATCCAGCACACACCACTGTCCACCAGTGTCCACCCATGTCCAGCCCCCACCAGCCCCCACCAGTGTCCACCCATGTCCATCCCAGTGTCCAGCCCCCACCAGCACCCCCCAGTGTCCACCTGTGACCAGTGTCCACCAGCACCCCCAGTGTCCACCAGTGTCCATCCCCAGTGTCCAGCCCCCACCAGTGTCCAACACCCACCAGCACTCACCACTGTCCACCAGTGTCCAGCACCCACCAGCTCCCACCAGTGTCCACCAGCTCCCCCAGTGTCCAACACCACCAGTGTCCAGTGTCCATCAGTGTCCAGCACCCACCAGTGTCCCCCCAGTGTCCAACACCTACCATTGTCCAGTGTCCACCAGTGTCCAGTGTCCACCAGTGTCCACCAGTGTCCACCAGCCTCCCAGTGTCCAACACCCACCATGTCCAGTGTCCACCAGTGACCATGTCCACCCCAGTGTCCAACACCCACCAGTGTCCACCAGCATCCACAGTGTCACCAGTGACCAGTGTCCACCAGTGTCCCAGTGTCCACCAGCACCCACCAATGTCCACCAGCCCCCCCAGTGTCCAACACCACCATTGTCCAGTGTCCACCATTGTCCAGTGTCCACCAGTGTTCACCAGTGTCCAACACCCACCAGTGTCCACCAGTGTCCACCCAGTGTCCAACCACCCACCATTGTCCAGTGTCCACCAGTGGCCAATGTCCACCAGTGACCAGTGTCCACCAGCACCCACCAGTGACCAGTGTCCACCAGTGTCCACCAGTGTCCACCAGTGTCCATCCCCAGTGTCCAGCCCCCACCAGTGACCAGTGTCCACCAGTGTCCAGTGTCCACCAGTGTCCACCAGTGTCCATCCCCAGTGTCCAGTGTCCCTCCAATGTCCACCAGCACCCACCAGTGACCAGTGTCCATCCCCAGTGTCACCCCAGTGTCCACCAGTGTCCACTCCAGTGTCCATCCCCAGTGTCCAGCCTCCACCAGTGACCAGTGGTCCACCATTGTCCAGTGTCCACCAGTGTCCAGTGTCCACCAGTGTCCATCCTCCACTAATGAACCAGTGTCCCACCAGTGTCCATCCCCAGTGTCCAGTGTCCACCAGTGTCCACCAGTGGTCCATCCCCCTCCCCTCCCTGGGGCTCCGGGATTTTGGCCAGACTCTTCCCCGGAGCTCAGGAGTTATTTTGGGGCTGAGAAGCTTTTCCCCTGGGAAAATCCCAAATCCTCGGGGGCCGGGGAGATAATTCCCGTGGGATGGAGCTCAGGGATAGAGAGGATTCCTGGAAATTGAAGTTTTTTGGGGGGGAAAGTTATTTAAAAATATTTAAAATATATTAAATAATATTTTAAATGATCGTAAAGAGCCGCTTTTTGGTGGGAAGGGCTGGAGCCGAGGCTCCTGCCGGCCTGGCTGTGAGAACTCTTCCCAAAAATCTAAAAAAATCATGGAAGTTGGTGGAATTCCTTCCCTCCATCCCACTTTTGGGGCTGCAGCTCTGCAGGGAATCCTGACGGAGATCCCGGGGCTGACCACGGGTGTTTTCCGTGGACATCCCAAAGATCTTCCTCATCCATCCCGAATATTTCCTTCGGCCATCCCAAAGATGTTCATTTTTCATCCCAAAAATGCGAGTGCCGATCCCGGAATTCTGAGTGTCAACCCTGAATCCTGGGAATTCGGCCAATCCCAGAATTCCAGATGCTGATGCCGGAATTCTGGGATGCCAATCCTGAAAATCCAAGTGCCGATCCTGGAGTTCCGGATGCTGATCCTGGAATTCTAGATGGGGTCACGGATCCAGTGTTGGGATTTGGGATCCAGGCTGGGATAATGGGCCCAAAAACCGGGATAAAGGGTCAAACATTGGGATTATGGATCAAATACCGAGATAATGGACCAAATAGTGGGATAATGAGCCAAATACTGGGGAAATGGGCCCAAAATTTGGGATAATGGATCAAAGATTGGGATTATGGACCAAATACTGGGGATAATGACCCAGGGATAATGACCCAAATTCTGGGAAAATGGGCCCAAAACAGGGATAATAAGGCAAACATTGGGATTATGGTGCAAACACCAGGATAAAGATCCAATTCCGGGATAATGGTCCAAATTCTGAGATAATGATCCAAACACTGGGATAACAGCTGGAGCCGGGCGGTCCAGGCCACGGCACCTTTTCCGCCGCCCTTCCCCAAATCCTCCTCATTCCAAAATACTCCTCAAAATACTTCTCATTCCAACATCTAAATCCCTGTTACAGCCCCAAATTCTCCTCCTCCCAGCCCCAAAATCCCCATTCCAGACCATTCCAGGATTTGGGCTCAGAGACACCCCGGAGATCCCAAACCCAGGGGCACCAATTCCCAAATTGTGATATTCCCTGGAATAACTCTCTCCAGGCTGGTCCCCAAAACCCTGAGCCATCTGTCACACACGGCCACAGTGACACTCTTTGTCCCCGCTGCTCTTGTGCCACCCTCAGGCTTGTTTGGGAACTGAGTTTATTTTTTCCCTTAAATGCTCCACGATGAGCGCGACTTGACACCCAAGAAAACAGATTTTATCACAAACCGCATTCAAACTTCCCCCCAGAAGCTGACAGGACACCGAGAGACTTCTGCCTTGTCCTTCCTCTCTCGTTATGACAATTCCCTGAGTGCTGAGATCCTCTCTGTGCTCCGGACACCCATGGAGGGGTTTTGGATCCAGCTCCTCGCCATCCTCACGCTCCTCACCCAAACCTGTGAGTGCCCCGTGCTCCTGGTCCCTGGGAACCAGATTTTGGGGGTGGTTTTGGGGGGTTTTAGGGTCAGGGGAGGGCGGGAGCAGCTCGGCGGGGTTGGGTTTGTGCCAGATGTTGGCATCTGGGGCTGCCGTGGGTCTCTGAGGTGTGGGTGGAGCCCGAGGTCCACCTCTGGTCCAGCTGTGTCCAGGTGTTCTCCTGCTCCACCTGCAGCTCCTGCTCCCCGCGGGTCATCTCGGGGTGGTTTTTGGGCTGAAAAGAGGGAAATTGGGCAATTTCAGCCCTTCCCTGCAGCCCCGGAGGGGTTTTATCACACGACTCAGCTCGTGGCTTCCTTGTCCAGAAGATTTCTGGGAGTTCATCTTTCCCAGCAGCTTTTCCTTCCCTGGCTCAGAGACACTCCGCTGTCCGTGTCCCAGAGGTGACGGAGGAGGAGGGAGCCAAAAATTCCGAGCCCGACCTCGGGGCTGAGGCACGATCAGATTCCTTGTCTTGGTTCAGCACCTGGATCCCTCCTGGATCCCATCCCACCCTCACGCCGTGTTCTGTCCCCACTTTCTGTCCCCAGGCAGCGCCAGTGACACCACGGAGCTGATCGGGGCCGTGGGCAGGGCTGTCACCTTCCGCAGCCCCGACACAGACACAGGTGGATATGTGGCATTCTGGAATTTTGGAGATGATCCCATAGCGACTGTGCTGTTTAAGGATCCTTCTGAACCCCTGTTTTCAAAAGAATATGAAACTCGTTGCACTGTGTCCAAGGATGGTCGGGCACTCAGCATCACCCAGCTGAGGATGGAGGACGCCGGGACCTACTCTGTGATCACTGGGAGAAAAACATACACCTTCACACTCCTCGTGTACAGTAGGTGACTTTAGTGTTGTTTTGTGGGTTTTACACTAAAATACAAGAGTTTTCTGACCCCCCTGTGCCCCCAGGGGAGCTGCCAGAGCCCACGGTGACCTGTGCGGCCCAGAACTGCTCAGGTGGGATCTGCAACTTCTCCCTGCTCTGCTCCGTGCCCGGAGATGGCTTTGGGGACGTCTCCTACACCTGGACAGGGTGGGGTGAGCAGTGGGAAGGACAATCCATGGAGTTCCCGGTGGATAAATCCTCCCTGGACAACCTGGAGCCGCTGAGGTGCACGGCACGGAACGCCGTCAGCATCAGGAACGTCACTGTCACCAACCCCGGGGGGCTGTGCCCAGGTGAGAGCCGGGGACAGGTGGGAATTTGGGATGAGATTTGGAGTTGGGATGGGAATGTTTGGGTTGGGATGAGCTGATCCCGGTCCCCTGAGAGCCAGGTGGGATTTGGGGTTGGGATTTGGATTTGGGGTCAGGATTTGGGGTCAGGCTGGGCTCGGGGTGCCCAGGGCAGCTCTGACCCCTGTCCCTGTTCTCTCCCCTCGCCAGAAATCTCCACACACCCTCACGACCCCAGTGAGCTGCCACCCCCTGTCCCTGTCCAGCTGTGTCCCCAAGTGTCCCCAAGTGTCCCCAAGTGTCCCCGAGTGTCCCCAAGTGTCCGGAGCAGTTTTTCCATGTCCATCCAGACAGGGCAATTGGGGACCCTGAGCCCAGCCCCCTCCAGCTCCTCCCAAAAACCCTTCCCAGGGAACGTTCCGGATCTTCCCGCAGCTCCCAGGGACAGGGCTGAGGAGTGGTGGCCCCAAACCCCAACCCCGAGAGGTTCCCACCCAACAACTCTGGGATTTGGGGGATTTGGGGGATTTGGGGAATTCTACGACTACTGATTCCACCAATCCTCCCGTCCTCATCCTCTGCCCTGGCTGGGATTGATTCTCCTGGAACGAGGGATCAGGGAGGGGTTGGAGGCCGAATTCCCGGTGCCAGGAAGAGCCGGATTGATTTTGGGATCTTCCCCCTTTTCCAGGTGCCCCCTCCAGCAGCTGGCTCAGGATCGGGCTCGTCGCCGGGGTGGAAATCACGGCGCTTTTGTCGGTTTCCCTCATTTTCTTCTGCAAATCCCGAGGTGAGAGGGAAAAACCATCCCTGGAGCTCTGGGGAGGAGGTGGGGTGGATTTGGGGTGATTTGGGGTGGATTTGGGGTCATTTGGAGTAGATTTGAGGTGATTTGGGGTGGATTTGGAGCAGATTTGGGTCTGATTTGAGTTTCTCATTCCCGCTCAGGTGTGGGAATATGTGGGAAAACACATTTAAAAACGAACAAATGCCAGGAAAATCTCTGTTTGTTCCAGCGTTGGAGCAGGTGACCGCAAGGTGCCACACGAGCGGAGCAGCTGAGATTGGTGTCACCAGCGCCGGGCTGTGACACCGGGACTGCGACGTGAGGACTGTGACACTGTGACACTGGGACTGCGACGTGGGGACTGTGACACCGGGATTGTGACACCGGGTCTGCAACATGGGGACTGTGACACTGTGACACCGGGACTGTGACACTGTGACATTGTGACACCGGGACTGCGACACTGTGACACCGGGACTGCGACGTGAGGACTGTGACACTGTGACACCGGGACTGTGACACTGTGACACCAGGACCAAGACAGTGTAACACTGTGACACTGGGACTGCGACGTGGGGACTGCGACACTGTGACACTGTGACACCAGGATTGTGACACCGGGTCTGCGACGTGGGGACCGTGACACTTTGACAACGGAACTGTGACACCCAGACCAAGGCCATGGGTTGTCCAGGACCAGAGTTGGGACTGGGCTGGGACCAGTTCGGACCAGTTCGGACCAGAGCTGGGACTGGGCACAGGCCAGTTTTAACCAGTGCCATGACTGGGCACGGACCAGTTTGGACCAGTTCAGACCAGTGCTGTGTCAGCAGGGAGCACCTGATGGGCAATAAAGACACAGCAACGTCTCCCATGGAGAGACTTGTAGATATCAACTCTAAAATCGTTCTCATTCCAGACCCAAAATCCTCCTCATTCCAGCCCTACAATCCCAGTTCTGGATCCAAATTTCTCCTCATTCCAGTCCCAAAATCCTTCTTGTTCCAGCCCCAGAATTCTCCTTTCAGAGCCAAATCTTCCACCTTCCAGCCCCCAAATCCTCCTCAATCCAGACCCAAAATCCTCCTCATTCCAATCCCCAAAATGCTTCTCATTCCAACCTCCAAATCCCTGATACAGCCCCAAATTCTCCTCCTCCCATCCCCAAAATCCTCATTCCAGACCATTCCAGGATTTGGGCTCAGGGACACCCAGGAGATCCCAAACCCAGGGACACCAATTCCCAAATTGTGACATTCCCTGGGATAACTCTCTCCAGGCTGGTCCCCAAAACCCTGAGCCATTTGTCACACACGGCCACAGTGACACTCTTTGTCCCTGCTGCTCTTGTGCCATCCTCACCTTTGACTGGACACTGAGGTGGCCTTTTTTTCTCTCTCTAAACACATCAAATTTCCATTGAGTGTGAACTTCACCTCCTCAGAGTCATTTTTTTCTCACAAACCACATCCGGCCCATTTCCCTTCAACCTGATACCAAAACCCTTCACAGACGCTCTTCGTTTCCTCATATTTGGGTGCTCGGTGCCAAAAATCCTCTCCATTTTTGGGCACCCATGGAGGGGTTTTGGATCCAGCTCCTCGCCGTCCTCACGCTCCTCACCCTAACCTGTGAGTGCCCCGTGCTCCTGGTCCCTCGGGAACCAGATTTTGGGGTGGTTTTGGGGGGTTTTAGGGTCAGGGGAGGGCGGGAGCAGCTCGGCGGGGTTGGGTTTGTGCCAGATGTTGGCATCTGGGGCTGCCGTGGGTCTCTGAGGTGTGGGTGGAGCCCGAGGTCTACCTCTGCTCCAGCTGTGTCCAGGTGTTCTCCTGCTCCACCTGCAGCTCCTGCTCCCCGCGGGTCATCTCGGGGTGGTTTTTGGGCTGAAAAAGAGGGAAATTGGGCAATTTCAGCCCCTCCCTGCAGCCCCGGAGGGGTTTTATCACACGACTCAGCTCGTGGCTTCCTTGTCCAGAAGATTTCTGGGAGTTCATCTTTCCCAGCAGCTTTTCCTTCCCTGGCTCAGAGACACTCCGCTGTCCGTGTCCCAGAGGTGACGGAGGAGGAGGGAGCCAAAAATTCCGAGCCCGACCTCGGGGCTGAGCCAGGAGCAGATTCCTTGGTTCAGCACCTGGAGCCCACCTGGATCCCATCCCACCCTCACGCCGTGTTCTGTCCCCACTTTCTGTCCCCAGGCAGCGCCAGTGACACCCCGGAGCTGATCAGGGCCGTGGGCGGGAACGTCACCTTCCGCAGCCCCGACACAGACACAGGTGGAAATAACGTATTCTGGAATTTTGGGAACATTCCCATAGTGACTGTGTCATTTAAGGATCCTTCCCAATCCAGATTTTCAAAAGAATGTGAAACTCGTTGCATTGTGTCCAAGAGTGGCCGGGCACTCCGCATCACCCGGCTGAGGATGGAGGACGCCGGGACCTACTCTGTGAACATAAATGGAAATATATTCACCTTCACCCTCCAGGTGTACAGTAGGTGATTTTAGTGTTGTTTTGGGAGATTTTAGACTACAAAAAAAAAGAGAATTTTCTGACCCCGCTGTGCCCCCAGGGGAGCTGCCAGAGCCCACGGTGACCTGTGCGGCCCAGGACTGCTTGGACAGCATCTGCCTTCTCTCCCTGCTCTGCTCCGTGTCTGGAGATGGCTTTGGGGACATCTCCTACACCTGGACAGTGTGGGGTCAGCAGTGGGAAAGACAGTCTGTGGAGTTCCCGGTGAAGAAATCCTCCCTTGATGAGCCGGGGCTGCTGATGTGCACGGCACAGAACGCCGTCAGCCACAGGAACGTCACTGTCACCAACCTCAGGGGGCTGTGCCCAGGTGAGAGCCGGGGACAGGTGGGAATTTGGGATGAGATTTGGAGTTGCGATGGGAATGTTTGGGTTGGGATGAGCTGATCCCGGTCCCCTGAGAGCCAGGTGGGATTTGGGGTTGGGATTTGGATTTGGGGTCAGGATTTGGGGTCAGGCTGGGCTCGGGGTGCCCGGGGCAGCGCTGACCCCTGTCCCTTTCTCTCCCCTCGCCAGAAATCTCCACACACCCTCCCGACCCCAGTGAGCTGCCACCCCCTGTCCTTGTCCAGCTGTGTCCCCGAGTGTCCCCAAGTGTCCCCAAGTGTCCCCGAGTGTCCTCGAGTGTCCGGAGCAGCTTTTCCATGTCCATCCAGACAGAGCAATTGGGGAGCCTGAGCCCAGCCCCCTCCAGCTCCTCCCAAAAACCCTTCCCAGGGAATGTTCTGGATCTTCCCGCAGCTCCCAGGGACAGGGTGAGGAGTGGTGGCCCCAAACCCCAACCCCGAGAGGTTCCCACCCAACAGCTCTGGGATTTTGGGAATTTGGGGGATTTGGGGGATTCTCTGACTACTGATTCCACCAATCCTCCCGTCCTCATCCTCTGCCCTGGCTGGGATCGATTCTCCTGGAATGACAGATCAGGGAGGGGTTGGAGGCCGAATTCACGGTGCCAGGAAGAGCCGGATTGATTTTGGGGTCTTCCCCCTTTTCCAGGTGCCCCCTCCAGCAGCTGGCTCAGGATCGGGCTCGTCGCCGGGGTGGAAATCACGGCGCTTTTGTCGGTTTCCCTCATTTTCTTCTGCAAATCCCGAGGTGAGAGAGAAAAACCATCCCTGGAGCTCTGGGGAGGAGTGGAGTGGATTTGGGGTGATTTGGGGTGGATTTGGGGTCATTTGGAGTAGATTTGAGGTGATTTGGGGTGGATTTGGGGCAGATTTGGGTCTGATTTGAGTTTCTCATTCCCGCTCAGGTGTGGGAATATGTGGGAAAACACATTTAAAAACGAACAAATGCCAGGAAAATCTCTGTTTGTTCCAGCGTTGGAGCAGGTGACCGCGAGGTGCCACACGAGCGGAGCGACTGAGATTGGTGTCACCAGCGCCGGGCTGTGACACCGGGACTGCAACATGGGGACTGTGACACTGTGACACCGGGACTGTGACACTGTGACACCGGGACTGCGACGTGGGGACTGTGACACCGGGATTGTGACACCGGGTCTGCAACATGGGGACTGTGACACTGTGACACCGGGACTGTGACACTGTGACATTGTGACACCGGGACTGCGACACTGTGACACCGGGACTGCGACGTGAGGACTGTGACACTGTGATACTGGGACTGTGACACTGTGACACTGTGACACTGTGACACCGGGACTGTGACACTGTGACACTGTGACACTGGGACTGTGACACTGGGACTGCGACGTGGGGACTGTGTCACTGTGACACTGTGACACTGGGACTGTGACACTGTGACACCAGGACCAAGACACTGTGACACTGTGACACCGGGACTGTGACACTGTGACACCAGGACCAAGACACTGTGACACCGGGACTGCTACATGGGGACTGCGACACTGTGACACTGTGACACCGGGATTGTGACACCGGGTCTGCGACATGGGGACTGTGACACTGTAACACTGGGACTGTGACACTGTGACACCAGGATCATGACACCGGGACTGTGACACGGGGACCATGACACTGTGACACCGGGACTGTGACACTGGGACTGTGACACCGGGACCGTGACACCAGGACCATGACACCGGGATTGTGACACTGGGAATGTGACACCGGGACCATGACACTGTGGCATCGGGACTGTGACACCGGGACTGCGACATGGGGACCATGACACTGGGACTGTGACACCGGGACTGTGACACCGGGATTGTGACATGGGGACTGTGACACCGGGACCAAGGCCACGGGATGTCCAGGACCAGAGCTGGGACTGGGCTGGGACCAGTTTGGACCAGTTCGGACCAGAGCCCGGACTGGGCACGGGCCAGTTCAGACCAGTTCCGGGACTGGGTACAGACCAGTACAGACCAGTTCAGACCAGTGCCGTGCCAGCAGGGTCCACTGGATGGGCAATAAAAGAAGCAGCAAGAGATTCCCTGTCCTGCTTTATTTGGGATTTTCGGGATAAATCCTGGGGTTTATCCCAGATTTTCCATGGATTCCCCAGCCCTGGGATGGTGCGAATGTCCCTGGGATTGGATTTTTAGGGATTATTTTAGGATTTTTCCATCCCAAACCGTTCCAGGATTCCCTATCCAGATTAATTCAGGATTTTAGGGATAAATTCTGGATTTTATCCCATTTTTTTTTTTTTTTCCCCATGGAGTCCCCATCCCTGGAATTACCCAAGCCTGCAATTATCTGGACCAGCAGGAATTGTGCCAAAGGGGCTTGGAACCAGATGGGATTTAAAATCCCAACCACCCCTAAAACCTCCCCAAAAATTCCAAAAAAAATCGACCCTCCCCACCAAAATCCCACCCCCCCCCCAAAAAAAATCCCACAAAAATCCCAAACGACCACAAAAAAATCCCACCCCCCAAAATATCCCAAAAGATCCCAACCCTCCCCAAAATATAAAAAAATCACCCCAAAAATCAAAAAAGATCCCCCTCCCCAAAAAATTCGCCCAAAACCACCCCCCAAAAATCCCAAAAGAGTAAATAGCCCTGGCAAAACCTTCAAAATTCCCCCAAAATTCCCCCAAAATCCCAAAAGAGAAAAAAAAAAAAATCCCTCAAAATTGCAAACCCCCCGCAAAAAAATCCCAAAAGAACCCCAAAAAATCCCCCCCCAAAATCCTAAACATATCTCCCCAAAATCACAAAAAATCCCCCCAAACCCCACAAAAATCCCACAAAATTTCCCCAAAACCCCACAAAAATCCCCCAAAACCCCCAAACCCCCAAATATCCCACAAAAACCCCCCCAAATCCCAAAAATTGCCCCAAACCCCACCACCCCCAAAATCCCCCACGCCGCGTTCCCAAGCCGCTTGTGACTCAACCCCCAATTAAAAAAAAAAAAAAACAATTAAAAACAAAAAAACTCCAATTAAATAACCCCGAACCAGTTTTTCCCCCCTTGGAACCCCCGATAAAAATCTGCCAACTGGCCCTAAAATTAAAAAAATTCCCCCGAGGGGGAAAATGTGGGAAGAATTTCATTTATTCCAAAAGGGGCCCCCTGGAAAATTCTGGAAGTTCCGGATCCTTTTTGGTTTTTTTTTTGTTTTGGGTTTTTTTTTTTTTTTCCCGCAGGTTCCTCCCAGGCCCTCGGGGGAATTTTGGGATTTTTTGGGCTCCTCCCAGATTTTAATTTCTCAACTTTAATCCTCCTCCTCCTTTTTTTTTTTTTTTTTGATTTGGAGTTTCCTCGGAGTTGCTGTTGCTTCTCCTTGGAAATTTTTGGGATTTTTTTTTCCTGGAATTTTTGGCATTTTTCCTAGAAATTTTGGGGCATTTGTGGGAATTTTTTTTTCCGGGATTTTTTTGGTTGATTTTTTTTTTTTTTGCCCCCAGAAGTTTTTGGGATTTTACCTGGAATTTTTGGTAATTTTGGGGGGATTTTTTTTTCCTAAAATTTTGGGGAATTTTTTGGTTTTTTTTCCCCTGGAATTTCTGGGATTTGTCTTCCCCTGGAATTTTTGGGATTTTAGGCTCCTCCCTCCTCCCGGGTTTTAATTTCCCAACCTCGATCCTCCTCCTCCCTTTTTTGATTTGGAGTTTCCTCGGAGTTGCTGCTGCTTCTCCTTGGAAATTTGGGAATTTTTTTTTTTTGGTTTTGTTTTCCAGGAATTTTTTGGGCAGTTATTTGCCTTTTTTTTTTTTTCCCAAGGATTTTTGGTGCTTTTTAAATTTTATCCAGGATTTTTGGGGGGGATTTTTTTTTTTTTATTTTATCCAGGAATTTTTGTGGGTTTTTGTTTTTTTTTTTTTTTTTTTTTAATTTATCCAGAAATTTTTTTTTTTTTCCCCCTGGAAATTTTTGGGATTTTTTTTTTCCTGTAATTTTTGGGATATTTTTTTAAGTTTGTTTGTTTTTTCCGGGAATTTTTTGGGATTTTATTTTTTTTTCCTGGAATAATGGAGGTTGGATCTTTTCCCCCACAGGTGAAATCCAGCTCAGGTAAGAGGCTGCCACGAGGGGAAAATTTGGGAATTTTTAAATTTTTTTTCCTGCCTCAGGAGTTTTCCCGACTCCTTTGGGAGCCGAAATTTGGGATTTTGTGCCTCTGATGGGCAGAAAATATGGAAAAATTTGGATTTTTTTCCTATTTTCCAAACCCTTACGTGGGTTTTTCCCCCACTTTTCAAACCCGAAAATTGGAAATTTTTTTTCCCATTTTCCAAACCCAAAAATTGGAATTTTTTTCCCATTTCCCAAACCTTAAACAGGATTTTCCCCCCCATTTTCAAAATCCCAATCGGAATCCTTGGAAAAAATCCAGGGAAAAGGGAGAAGGTGGGAGAAATTCCCCGGAGGAGCTGAGATTTGATTTTAATTTAATAGTAAATTAAATTAAATTAAATTAATCTAAATTAAATAAAATTAAAATAAGATAAAACAAAATATAAGATATAAGATAAAATAGAAAATAGAATAAGAATAAATTTTAAAAAATCTGGCTGAGAAAATTTTCTGGGATTTTTCTGGAATTTTCTGGGATTTTTCCTCCTTTTCCTCCTTCTCCTCATCCTAAAAAGGATCTTTTACTTTTTCCTCTCCAATTCCCATCTGGTTATCCCCAAAACTTGGAATTTTAGGGTCGAAAAATCACTTTTTTCTTCTTCTTCTCGCTCTTTTTTTTTTTTTTTTTTTTTTTTTTTTTTTTTTTTTTTTTTTTTTTTTAATAATGACCCCAAATCAAAGCACAGAAATCCGAAATAAATATTTTTTTAAAAAAAAATCAGGAAAACCCAAGAGCAAATCCTGGGATCAAATCCCAGAAAATTCTTTTTTTCTTCATCCACGGGGATGAATTTTTTTTCCATTTTCTTTCCCGATTTTTTTCAACTGTCCCAATCCCTTCTCCTTGGAATTCCCACCCGGTGGGATCGGGAATTGATATTTAAAAAAAAAAAAAAAAGGATTAAAAATTTGAGGTTTCAATTAGAATTCAAGTTGAATTATTTTGTTTCTTTTGATTTAGGTCTTTTACTTGTTTTATTTATTCTGGCCTAATTTAAATTTATTTTCATTTCAATTCTTTTATTTGGTTTTATGGCTTATTTGGTTTATTTTAATTGGATTTGAATGTAATTTAATTTTAATGATTTTCTTCCTTTTTATTTGTTTATTTAATATTGGTTTGACTTTATTTTAATTATTTTATTTCTTCTTATTCATTTTAAAATTTAATTTCATTCTTTATTTCATTTTATATTTTTATTTTATTTCATTTTTAATTAATTTTATTTTATTTTATTTTAATTTAATTTAATTTTTATCTAATTCCTTTTTTTTTTTTTTTTTTTTTTTTTTTTTTTTTTTTTTTTTTTTATTTTTTTAAAATTTATTTTTTCCCCAGGAAAATGTGGATCGTGTGGTCCCGGCTACGCCACGCCCCTGGACGCCATGAAAGGTGAGCCCAGGGCGGGAACGGGAAAAATCCGGAAAATTCCAGATTCCAATGGGATAAGGATGAAATTTATGGGATTTGGGATCATTTTCCGGAAAATATTGTTCCCCCAAACCAGAATTCCAATGGAATAATTAAAATTTTGTGGGATTTGGGGCGGGCTTGGGAAGAGATTCCGGAAAATCCCGACCTCCCAAACCGGAATTCCAATGGGATAATTAAATTTATGGGATTTGAAATCATTATCCAGAAAATCCTGTTCCCCCAAACCAGAATTCCAACAGGATAATTAAATTTATGGGATTATTTTCTGGAAAATCCCGTTCCCCCAAACCAGAATTCCAATGGAATAATTAAAAATTTTGTGGGATTTGGGGTGGGCTTGGGAAGAGATTCCGGAAAATCTCGACCTCCCAAACCGGAATTCCAATGGGATAATTAAATTTATGGGATTTGGGATCGTTATCTGGGCAATCCCGACCTCCCAAACCGGAATTCCGATGGGATAATGACATTAATCATGACATTGATGGGATCTGGGATGTCCCAGCCCGTGGCAAAGTCACCTCGCCTTCCCCTGCCCCGCCCTTTATCCCAACGATTGCGAAAGGATTCCTTGGAAATTCGGGAGCTCCGGAGTTCACGTCCTGAAATTCCCAATCCCTGAAAATCTGGGAAATTGAGAATTCTCCTTCTGGAATCCCAATCTCTGAAAATTTGGGAAATTGAGAATTCTTCTCCTGGGATCCCAATCTCTGAAAATTTGGGGAAATTGGGAATTCTCCTCCTGGGATCCCAATCCCCAAAAATTTGGGGAGCTCTGGGATTGGAATTGGGAATGGGGATTGGAATTGGGAATTGGGAATCGGGAATGGGCTCGGAATCGGGACTGGAATTTGGATTGGGAATCGGGAATTGGATTTGGAATTTGAGCAAAGAAATGGGCTTGGAATCGGGATTGGGAATGGAATTGGGGTTGGGAATTGGGAATTGTGAGGGATTTTAATTGGAATTGGGAATTGTGAGGGATTTTAATTGGAATTGGGGTTGGGAATTGAGAATTTCGGGAATTGGGATCCCTTGGCAGCCGTTCACCAGCCCTGGCCCGTCCTGGATCAACTCCAGAAACCCCAAATCCCCTTTCCCAATCCCTGGAGCAGCTCCAGGAACCCCAAATCCCCTCCCTGTCCCTGTTTTCCATCCCAGACTCTTCCTCAGCGTTTCCTGAACCAGTTCTTCCCACGCGGCCGGAGCCGCCCCCACAGGGCCAGGGAGGCTCCGGAGGGGTGGGGAGTCGGGGATTTGGGGAATTCCTGCCCTTAATCCAAGGATTTCGTGTCTCCCGACCTTCAGCTCAAGGATTTGGGCTCGATCCGAGGATTTGGGGCTCAGTCCGAGGATTTGGGGCTCAATCCAAGGATTTGGGGTCTCCCAGCCTTGGATTTGACCTGTCCAATCACATCTCCTGCGGTGTCCAGGTTCCTCCCGCGTGGGTGGGATGGAATTTGGTTCCCATTTGCATTCCCATTCCTATTCCTATTTATTTTCCATCCCCATTCCCATTCATATCCCCATTCCCATTTTTCCGATCCCCATTCCCATTATTCCCATCCCCATTCCCCATTCCCCATTCCCCATTCCCTTTCCCATTTCCCATTCCCATTCCCATTTTTCCCATTCCCATTTTTCCCATTCCCAATCCTCCAGGGCTGCATTTGATGATCCCACGCACCTTTTTCCAACCTAAATCATTCCCGAGAGAGCCTGAAATCCACGAATCCCCAAAAAAATCTCTCCATGGAACAGCGGGAAAACTCAGATCTGATCATCCCACAAAATTCCCGCTCCGGGAAAGGTTTTTCCATGGATTTTAAGGAGGTTTTTTTCCCAATATTCCCGTTTTTCCAGGCCCTCGGGAAGAGATCATCTACATTCCCTGCATCTACAGGAACACCGGGAAGAAAATTCCCGATTTTCTGGCCACGGTGGACGTGGATCCCAAATCCCCCTGCTACAGCCAGGTACCTTCTGTGGGCATCGCGCAAAAATTCCCAAAATTTCCTGGATTGGTGGGAAGAGGGTGTGGAAAGCCAATGGGATTATGGAATTTTTGAGGTCGGAATCCTTCCAAAGTGCCACATCCACTCAATATTTTGGGACTTCCAACCTGGGATACGGTCAGGGATTTATCCCTGAAATTCCAAATCCTGGAGTGGTTTGGGGTGGAAAAGATCCTTAAATCCCAAAAAATCCCACCCCAATTCCATGAGCAAGGACGTTCCCGGGTGGATCCGGGGGTGGGGAAATCCATGGAAAAAGCTGGAATAAAATCCAGGATTTATCCCCAAAATCCCAAATAAATCAGGACAGGAAATTCCTGGAATGGTTTGGGACGGAAAAATCTGGGAATTTGACATTTGATCTCAGGAAAATTTGGGAATTTGATGTTTGATCCCAGGAAAATCCTGGAATTTGGCGTTTGCTCAGGAAAATCCGGGGATTTGTTATCTAATCCCAGGAAAATCTGAGAATTTGGTGTTTAATCCCAGGAAAATCCTGGAATTTGGTGTTTAATCCTGGGAAAATTTGGGAAAATTTGATGTTTGCTCCTAGGAAAATCCTTTAATTCAACATTTAATCTCAGGAAAATTCGGGAGTTCGCTCTTCGATCCCAGTAAAAGTTGGGGGAAAAGTGGCAAAATTCAAGAAAAATTCAAGAAAATTCAGGAAAAAAAATCAGAAAAAATGAGGAAAAATTCAGAGAAAATTTGGGAAAATTTGGGAGAATCCATGAATTTGTCCCCAGGTGATCCACCGGCTGCCCATGCCCAACGTGGGCGACGAGCTGCACCACTCGGGCTGGAACATCTGCAGCAGCTGCCACGGGGATCCCAGCAAATCCCGGGATTTCCTCGTCCTGCCCGGCCTCATCTCCTCGCGCATCCACATCGTGGACGTCAGGACCGACCCCAGGGCGCCTCGGCTCCACAAGGTTTGGGGGATTTGGGAATTTGGGATTTGGGGTTTGGGATTTGGGGGATTTGGGAATTTGGGAATTTGGAGTTTGGGATTTGGGGGATTTGGGGTTTGGGATTTGGGGGATTTGGGATTGGTGGGATTTATGTCAGGGCCGACCCCAGGGCGCCTCGGCTCCATAAGGTCTGGGGGATTTGGGATTTGGGATTTGGGAATTTGGGGGTTGGGATCTTCAGGATTTGGGATTTGGCATGGGTGGGGTTTAGGATCGGAGGGGTTTGAGATCTGTGGGATTTGGGAATTGGGATGTGGGATCTGAGGGATTTGAGATTTGGAAATTGGGAATTATGGGACTTGGGATCAGTGGGATCAGTGGGGTTTTGGGATCAGTGGGATTTGGGAATCGGGAATTATTAAGGATGGGATCTGAGGGATTTGGGATTGGGGATCAGGAATTCAGGATCAGCAGGATTTGGGATCGGTGGGATCTGGGAATTTGGGATTTGGGATTGGCAGGATTTGGTATCAGGCGGGATTTGGGATTTAGGATTTGAGAGGGGCAGGATTTAGGATCGGTGGCAGATCAGGGAAGAGCATTTGGGGCAGGTTGGGGTTTTGAAGAAGCCCAGTGGGAGATCCTGGTGGGAATATGGGGTTGGAATTACGGAATTATGGAATTTCGGGGGTTGGAAAAAGCCTTGCAGGAGGTGGGGCTGCAAATCCCGGCTGAAAAATCATGGAATTACAGAATTAATGGAATTTTAAGGTTGGAAAATACCCTTTAGGATCGAATCCACATCCCCAGGTGCCGCCATCCCGAAGTTTTCACTCCAG
>NW_027077105.1:0-29353 GCF_009819655.1 Sylvia atricapilla | reverse complement strand
TGGGGGTGACATCTGTGGCACAGGGCGGTGACAGCCATAGCACAGAGGGGTGACATCCGTGGCACAGAGGGGTGGCACTGGTGGCACAGGAGGGTGACACGCATGTCACAGCACGGTGACACCCCCCTCAGCACCCACCAAACCCAGGGGAACCCAGTGCCACAAACACGGCGGTGACACCGCGGTGGCACCTCGGGCCTGTCACCGCTGTCACACCCGGGGTGCCACCGCGGGGCCCTCGCGACCTCGACGCCACCATCCACACGGGGACCTTGGGGACACCCCGGGGCCTCCCCTCCCCCTTCCCGCTGACCTTGACCCACCCCTGGGGGTCCCCACGCCGAGCGGGGACCTTGGCGACCTTGGGGACCCCCCCTCAGCCGTGGGGACCTGCACTGGGGGGTGGCGTGTGCCATTTTTGGGGGGACCCCCCCGGGCTGAGCGCTTTGTGGCGGTGTCGGGGGTGGCGGCCACTGCCGTGTCACCTCCCGGGGGTGTCCCCGGGCCAGGGGGGTCCGCGGTGGCCCGGCGGGGACATCGGGGCGGAGCGGCTTTGTCCTTTCGGCTGAGCCGAGCGCGGGGAGGGGGGGAGGCGCGGTGGGTTCTTTGTCTGGGGACGCCGGCGCGGTGGCGACAGAGGGGACAGAGGGACGTGGGGACCCCCCAGCACAGCCCCACGCGGGTGGGGTGTCCCCCCGGCCGCGCGGCCCCACCCCGCCCCCAAGCGATGGGGACCCCCCTTTTGGGTGGGGAGTGTCGCGGAGGAAGTGCCACCCCTTGGGGACACGGCGGTTGTGGCCGTGTCCCCGCGTCCAGCCGCGGTGTCCCCGGCTCCGGGGAGGGGTTTTCTCGGGGACACCCCGGCGCCAGGCGGGGATTCCCCGGCGCTGCAGACAGGAGTTTCGGGTTGTCCCCGCGTGTCCCCGCGGGTTCGTCCCCTCCTGTGTCACCCCTTGCGCTCTGGGGGACACCCCACGGGTGACACCGGGACCTGTGCTGCTTTGGGGAAACCCCGCCAAAAATGCGCTGCCCGAGGGGGGGTGACACAGGGGGGTGACACGGTGTGGGGTGGTGACACGGTGTGGGGCGGCGACACGGTGTGGGGCGGCGACACGGTGTGGGGGGTGACACAGGCGGCATGTCGCCGCTGTCACCACCCCCGTGTGTCCCCCCGTGGCCACGGTCAGGCTGAACCCTCCGTGGCCCCCCCCCAAAAAAAATCACACCGAGCCCCCCTCTCTGCCCTGCCCTGCCCTCGGCGGGGTGGTGACAGCGACAGTGCCACCCCTGCGGTCCCCAACGGGAGGGGACAGCGACAATTGCGGGGGCCGTGGGGCTCCCGCGGGCACCGCCAGCTGCTCCCCACGCGGGACATATGGCCCGGCCTTGGCCACCGCGCGGGGCCGGGCACGGATTTGGCCGCTCTGACGCACTCGGTGCCACCCCCGGGACCGCGGTGACAACCGCCGGGACAACCCCCGGTGACCCCCGAGCGCGTTGTCCCCGCCGGGCTGTGCCACCCTCGGTGTCCCCAAAGCCGACCGGCGGTGTTGTCCCCAGGCTGGTTGAGCCTCAGCCCCTCGGTGTCCCCCCAAATTCCTGCCGCGCCCTGCGGCGGTGGCGGGGCCGGAATTAGCGGGAATAAATAAATCACGGCGGGGACTCGCTATTTTTAGCCGCCCTCCGCTGCAGTTGCTCCGGGCCGCGGGGGGAGCGCCAGGTCCCCTTGTCACCCCGCTGTCACCTCGGTGTCACCGCCCTGCGGTCCTCTCGGCTGTGTCCCCTGTGCCTGGAGGTGCTGTCGCGGCTGGTGTCACCCTCAGTGTCACCTTTGCTGTCGTGGCTTGTGTCACTCTCAGTGTCACCTTTGCTGTCGTGGCTGGTGTCACTCTCAGTGTCATCTTTGCTGTCGCCCCAGCGTGGTGGCATCACCAGCTCTGCCGTGTGCCTTGTCCCCCATGGAACAGTGCCACCCCATGCCTTGCCACCCGTGAGTGTCCCCGAGTAGGGGCGCTGGTGGCCGTGGCTCAAGGACACAGGGTGACAGTGGACCTGCCGTGTCCCCAGCCCTGTGTCCCCAGCCCTGCCGTGGGGATGATGGGGACACTCAGGACATCTCGGCATGGAGCACGGGATGGAGCCACCACCCTTGGGGACAGGAACAGGGGACAGGGACAGGGGACGGAGACAGGAGACGGCACAGGGACAGGGGACAAGGACAGCAGGCCATCTGGCATCTGTGGATTCCCGGCAGGTCCGTCCCTGTGGACGCTCAGGGAGGGGACAGGGACAGGGGACAGAGGTTAAGAGACAGGGGACAGGGGGTCAGGGGACACAGACAGGGGACCTGGACAGGGGACAGGGACAAGGACAGCACGCCATCCCTCGATGCAGGGATTCCCGGTGGGTCCATCCCTGTAGATGCTCGGGCAGGGGACAGGGAACATGGACAGTGACAGGGAGCAGTGACAGGGGACAGGGACAGGAAACAGGGACAGGGAATAGGGACAGTGACAGGAGACAGGGGATAGGGACAGTGACAGGGGACAGGGGACAGGGGACAGGGGACAGGGGACAGGGACAAGGACAGCCATCCTGCCATGCGGGGATTCCCGGCAGGTCCATCCCTGCGGATGCTCGGGCAAGGGAGAGTGACAGGGGACAGGGAATAGGGACAGGGGACAGGGACAGAGGACAAGGACCGGGGACAGTGACAGAGGACAAGGACAAGGACAGCAGGCCATCCCGCCATGCGGGGATTCCTGGCAGGTCCATCCCTGCGGATGCTCGGGCAGGAGAGAGTGACAGGGGACGGGGAATAGAGACAGGGGACAGGGACAGGGACTGGGCACAGGGACAGGGGACAGGAGACAGGGACAGGGACAGGGACAGGGACAGGGGACAAGGACAGCCACCCCTCCATGCGGGGATTCCCTGCGGGGCCGGGAGGGAAGATGGCCCCGGGCTCTCCTCACCCGGAGCGCTGAAACCTCATGAAATATTCACTGTCCCCAACCCGCGGTGGCCTCACCCACCCCCATCTCAGGCGACAAAAACAAAAAATAAAAACTTTTCCGCTCTGCGGGGCCTGGCCCAGCCTCAGGAGAAAAGGAAAAAAAAAAAAAACAAACCAAAACCCAACATTCCCCCTCCATCCCTGCCCTCTGCGGATTATTTTTTTTTTCCCTTTTCCCTCTCCCCCTCACGCCGAATATTAAAAAGAAATCGGAGCCCATTTTCCTGCGATAAATTTGGCAGAACGGAGAGAAAACCGATCCCGGCTCTGGAGAGGAGCCAGGGCTCTGGCTGCGCACCGGGAGCAGCTGGGGCTGGAGCCCGGCCACGCTCCGCCGCTCCCGGGGGAACCGGCAGCGCCTCCGCGGCTCCCGGGGGAACGGGGGAACGGGAGCGGGGTCCCGAGGCGCCGCAGCCCCCCCGAGGGACCCGCGGGGTGCCGGTGGCAGCGGTGGATGTCGCCGTGCCGGTGGCAGCGGTGGATGTCGCCGTGCCGGTGGCACCGGAGTCATGCCGCGGTGCTGGAGGCCCCAATAGCGGGAGGTGCTGCAGGGGATGGGGAGGGTAAAGGGTCCTTGTGGGGTTTGGGGGGTTTGGGGGGTTGTGTGGGGCAGCGCCTTGTGGGGTGGGGTTGGTGCCATAGGGCGGCTCGTGCTGTGGGGTTTTTGTGCGGTGCAGCTCCTCAGGTAATGGGGTTTTCTGTGATGTAACCCCTGTGCAATGGGGTTTTGGTGTGACACAGCCCCCTGTGCTTTGGGGTTCTTTGTGCAGTAGGACCCCTCGCGCTGTGGGGTTTTTGTGTGGTGCACCTCCCCAGGTAATGGGGTTTTCTGTGATGTAACCCCTGTGCAATGGGGTTTTGGTGTGACACAGCCCCCCGTGGAATGGGGTCCTTGGTGTAATAGGGCCGCCCGTGGAATGGGATGTTCGTACGGTGCAGTCCCTTGCAGTGGGGTTTTTTCGTGTGGTGCAGCTCCTGCCCTAATGGGATTTTCTGTGATGTAACCCGTCATGCTGTGGGGTCGTTGGTGCGATAGGGCCGCTTGTGCTGTGGGGTTTTTGTGCAGTGCAGCTCCTGCCCTAATGGGGTTTTGGTGTGATATAACCCCTGTGCAGTGGGGTCGTTGGTGCAATAGGGCCCCTCGTGCTGTGGGGTCCTTGGTGCTGTAGGGCCGCCCATGGAATGGGATATTTGTACGGTGCAGTCCCTCGTGCTGTGGGGTTTTTGTGTGGTGCAGCTCCTGCCCTAACGGGGTTTTGGTGTGATGTAACCCCTGTGCAATGGGGTCGTTGCTGTGGCACAGCCCCCTGTGCTTTGGGGTCCTTGGTGTAATAGGACCCCTCTTGCAGTGGGGTTTTTTTGTGCGGTGCAGGTCCTCACCTAATGGGATTTTCTGTGATGTAACCCCTGTGCTGTGGGGTCGTTGGTGTGATAGGACCCCTCGTGCTGTGGGGTTTTGGTGTGACACAGCCCCCTGTGCTGTGGGGTTGTTGGTGTAATAGGGCTGCCCGTGGAATGGGATGTTTGTATGGTGCAGTCCCTCGTGCTGTGGGGTTTTTGTGCGGTGCAGCTCCTCACCTAATGGGGTTTTCTGTGATGTAACCCCTGTGCAATGGGGTCGTTGGTGCAATAGGACCCCTCATGCAGTGGGGTTTTTGTGTGTGCAGCTCGTGCCCTAATGGGATTTTCTGTGATGTAACCCCTGTGCAGTGGGGTCGTTGGTGCAATAGGGCCGCTCGTGCTGTGGGGTTGTTGGTGTAATAGGGCTGCCCGTGGAATGGGATGTTTGTACGGTGCAGTCCCTCGTGCTGTGGGGTTTTTGTGTGGTGCAGCTCCTCGGGTAATGGGATTTTCTGTGATGTAACCCCTGTGCAATGGGGTCCTTGGTGCAGTAGGGCCGCCCATGGAATGGGATATTTGTATGGTGCAGTCCCTCGCAGTGTGGGGTTTTTGTGCGGTGCAGCTCCTGCCCTAATGGGTTTTTCTGTGATGTAACCCCTGTGCTGTGGGGTTTTTCTGTACGTCGCAGCTCCCTGTGAGTTTGGGTTGTTGGTGCAATAGGGCCGCTCCTGCAATGAGGTGCAGCCCCTCCTGCAATGGGGTAGGGGCAATAGGACCCCTCGTGCTGTGGGGTTTTTTTGTGTGGTGCAGACCCCTGTGCAGTGGGGTTTCAGTGTGACACAGACCCCTGTGCAGTGGGGTTCTTGGTGCAATAGGGCCCCAAGTGCAATGGGGCTTTTTGTATGGTGCAGCCCCTCATGGGACGGGGTTGTTGGTGCAATGGGGCCCCTTGTGCAATGGGATTTTATTCTCACACATCCCCGTGCTATGGGGTCATTGGTGAAATAGAGCCACTCGTGCAATGGGGTTTTTGTAAGGTGCAGCCCCTCATACGGTGGGGTTTTAGTATGACACAGCCCCCCGTGCAATGGGGTTTTTGTATGGTGCAGCCCCTCACGGAACGGGGTTGTTGGTGCAATGGGGCCCCCTGTGCAGTGGGGTTTTAGTGTGACACAGCCGCCCGTGTTATGGGGTCACTGGTGCAATAAGACCCCTCGTGCTATGGGGTTTATGGGGTTTTTGTAAGGTGCATCCCTGCGTGCAATGGGGGTTTTACTGTGAAGCAGCCCCCTGTGCAGTGGGGTCCTTGGTGCAATGGGGCCCCCTGTGCAGTGGGGTTTTAGTGTGACACAGCCCCCCATGTTATGGGGTCACTGGTGCAATAAGACCCCTCGTGCTATGGGGTTTATGGGGTTTTTGTAAGGTGCATCCCTGCGTGCAATGGGGTTTCAGTGTGACACAGCCCCTCGTGCAGTGGAGTTCTTGGTGCAATGGGGCCACTTCTACTATGGGGTTTTTGTATGGTGCAGCCCCTCGTGCAGTGGGGTTTCGGTGTGACACAGACCCCTGTGCAGTGGGGTTCTTGGTCTAATAGGGCCCCAAGTGCAATGGGGCTTTTTGTATGGTGCAGCCCCTCATGGGACGGGGTTGTTGGTGCAATGGGGCCCCTCGGGGAACAGGGTTTTAGTGTGACACAGCCCCCCGTGCTGTGGGGCCATTGGTGAAATAGAGCCACTCGTGCAATGGGGTTTTTGTAAGGTGCAGCCTGAGTGCTGTGGGGTTTTTGTATGGCGCAGCCCTGAGTGCAATGGGGTTGTTGGTGCAATGGGGCCCCTCGGGGAACGGGGTTTTAGTGTGACACAGCCCCCCGTGCCGTGGGGTCACTGAAGCAATAGGACTAATTCTGCTATGGGGTTTTTGTGCATTGCAGCCCCTCGTGCAATGGGGTTTTGGTGTGACACAGCCCCTCGTGCCGTGGGGTCATTGGTGCAATAGGGCCACTTGTGCAATGGGGTTTTTAGCACGGTGCAGCCCCTCGTGGAAATGAGTTTTAGTGTGATGCAGCCCCCTGTGCCATGGGGTCTCTGGTGCAATAGGACCCCTCGTGCTGTGGGGCTTTTGTAAGGCGCAGCCTGAGCGCTGTGGGGTTTTAGTGACACAGCTCCCCACGCAATGGGGTCTCTGGTGCAATAGGACCCCTCATGCAATGGGGTTTTCATGTGACGCAGCCCCTCGTGCAGTGGGGCTTCCTTGTGGTGCAGCCCCTCATGGGATAGGGTTGTTGGTGCAATGGGGCCACTTGTGCAATGGGATTTTTAGTAAGGTGCAGCCCCTCGTGGGATGGGGCTGTTGGTGCAATGGGGCCACCCCCGTGCAATGGGGTTTCGGTGTGCCGCAGCCCCGTTTCTGTGCTGCAGCCCCTGCTTTCAAGGGGGTTGTTGGTGCAGTGGAGCTCCTGATGCAGTGGGGTTTTCATGTGCTGCAGCCCCTCGTACAAAGCGGATTTTGTGTGCTGCAGCCCCTCGGTCAGGGGGGTGTTGGTGCAATGGGACCCGTCATGCTATGGGATTTTAGTGGGAAACTAGAATCCCTCTTGCGATGGGATTTCAGTGTGACACAGCCCCATGTGCAAAGGGGTCCTTGGTGCAATAGGGCCCCTCGGGGAACGGGGTTTTAGTGTGACACAGCTCCCTGTGCTATGGGGTCTCTGGTGCAATAGGGCCACTCGTGCAATGGGGTTTTTGTACATTGCAGCCCCTCGTGCCGTGGGGTTTTCATGTGGTGCCATGGGGCTGTTGGTGCGATGGGGCCACCCCCGTGCAATGGGGTTTCGGTGTGCCGCAGCCCCGTTTCTGTGCTGCAGCCCCTGCTTTCAAGGGGGTTGTTGGTGCAGTGGAGCCCCTCGTGCAGTGGGGTTTTCATGTGCTGCAGCCCCTCATGCACTGGGGACGCTGGTGTGACACAGCCCCTGTGCCAATGGGGACACTGGTGTGACACAGCCCCTGTGACAATGGGGACACTGGTGTGACACAACCCTGTGTGCAATGGGGACACTGGTGTGTGACACAGCCCCTCATTCAATGGGGACATTGGTGTGACACAGCCCCTCATTCAATGGGGACATTGGTGTGACACAGCCCCTCGTGCACTGGGGACACTGGTGTCACACAGCCCCTCATTCAATGGGGACATTGATGTGACACAGCCCCCGGTGGAATGGGGACACTGGTGTGACACAGCCCCTCATTCAATGGGGACACTGGTGTGACACAGCCGTGTGCCAATGGGGACATTGGTGTGACACAACACCTCATTCAACAGGGACATTGGTGTGACACATCCCCTGTGACAATGGGGGCACTGGTGTGTGACACAGCCCTGTGCCAATGGGGACATTGGTGTGACACAGCCCCTCATTCAATGGGGACATTGGTGTGACACATCCATGTGTGCAATGGGGACACTGGTGTGACACAGCCCCTGTGCCAATGGGGGCACTGGTGTGTGACACAGCCCCTCATTCAATGGGGACACTGGTGTCACACAGCCCCTGTGACAATGGTTACACTGGTGTGACACAGCCCCTCATTCAATGGGGGCATTGGTGTGACACAGCCCCGTGTGACAATGGGGACACTGGTGTGTGACACAGCCCCTGTGACAATGGTGACACTGGTGTGACACAGCCCCTGTGACAATGGGGACATTGGTGTGACACAGCCCCTGTGACAATGGGGACACTGGTGTGACACAGCCCCTCATTCAATGGGGACATTGGTGTGACACATCCATGTGTGCCATGGGGACACTGGTGTGACACTCCCCTCGTGTTAAGGGGACACAGGTGACCCAACCCCTCATCCCAAGGTGACATCAGTGTCACAGCCCCTCCTGCCCTCCCCTCTCCAGGTGACACGGTGACCCCCACCTTTGGCCCTGCCAGAGCACCACCCTCCCGAGCTCTGGGGGTCCCTGCCCTGTCCCCGGGGGGCTTTGGGGACCCGCTGACCCCCGTGTCCCCTCCCTGGGCAGGCGTGGAGGGAAGCCCATGGCCCCCGGCCCCCCGGACCGCGCCGGCGCCCCCCGACCCCGCAGCCCCTGACGGCCCCGGGACCCCCGCGGCACATCCCGGGGAGCCCCCGCAGGTACGGGGGGCACGGGGGGGCACCGAGGGGTTCGGGGGGGTTTGGGGGGGTTTTGGGGGTGTTTTAGGGTGCTCTGGGAGTGTTTTGGGGGTGTTTGGGGGTGTTTTAGGGTGCTCTGGGAGTGTTTTGGGGGTGTTTTCGGGGCTTTTGGTGGTGTTTGGGGTACACGGAGTGTGTTTTGGGGGTGTTTGGGGGAGTTCTGGGTGCACTGAGTGTGTTTTCGGGTGGTTTGGGGGTGCTTGGGGTACACTGGGGCTGTTTTGGGGTGTTTTAGGGTGCACTGGGGCTGTTCTGGGGTCTTTTGGGGTATTTTGGGCTGTACTGGGGGTGTTTGGGGGCATTTTAGCGTGGTTTTGGGGTGTTTCGTGGGTATTGTAGGGTGTGTTGGGGTATTTTGGGGTGCACTGGGTCTGTTTTGGGGGCATTTTAGGGTGTTTTGGGGCTATTTTGGGGTGTTTTGGGGGTATTTTAGGGTGTTTTGGGGGCGGTGAGTGGGGGGCTGCGCTGTGGGGAGCGGGGGGCCATGGTGGGTGATGAATTTGGGGCGCAGCGCAGCCGAAGGGTGGCGAAGGGGGGGTCCCGGGGGGCCCCGAGGGGCCGCGATGGGGAGGGGGCGATTTTTGGGGGGGCGGTGCGGGGTCCGGAGGGGGCGGGGCGCGCCGGGGGGGGGCGTGTCCAACTGCTGAGGGGGCGTGGCCAAAGGCGTGGCGCGCTGCTCGTCAGCGAGGGCTGGGGCTGCGCGGACCAATCGGATGCCTGGATGCGCTAAGGCCACGCCCCCAGCCACGCCTCCCCGGCGCTCCGGTGCCGCCGCCGCGCGCCCCCGGGACCGGTTCGGGCTGCGGCGGCGGCGGGACCCGGCCCGGCCGCCAGGCCCCGGGCACGGCAGGTACCGGGAACGGCCGGGAACGGACCGGGGGAACCGTACCGGAACCGCCCCGGGCACGGCGGTACCGGGAACAACCGGGGGAACCGTACCGGAACCTCCCGCTAGCCCCGGGTATGGCGGGACCGGGAACGAACCGGGGCCAGGGAACCGTACCGGAACCTCCCCGGGCACGGCGGTACCGGGAACAACCGGGGCCCGGGGGAACCGTACCGGAACCGCCCCCGGTAGCCCCGGCTATGGCGGTACCGGGAACAACCGGGAACGAACCGGGGGAACCGTAGCGGAACCAGTCCCGGTAGCCCCGGGCACGGGCAGCTCGGGGGCGGCGGGGACGCGCAGCTGCGGCTCGGGCACCGGCGATGTCCCGCGGCTGCGGGGAGGGGACAGGGGACAGCGGCGAGGGGGTGGCGCGGTGGTGGCAGTGTCCTGGCGGGCGGGTCCGCAGCGCGGGGGGGGCGGGACACGGTGCCGTGGGCAGGACACGGACACGGACACGGACACGGCCCCGCGGGCAGGACGTGTCCCTGTCCCCACGGGCGGGACGTGTCCCCGTCCCCACGGGCGGGACGTGTCCGTGTCCCCACGGGCGGGACGTGTTCGTGTCCCCTCGGGTGTCCCCGTGGTCGCGGTGTGTCCCCGTCACGGGCAGGACGCGGACACGTCCCCCACGAGCGTCACGCGTCCCTCTGCGCGGGGGGGACACGGACCTGTGGTCACGGTGTGTCCCCCACGGACAGGACATGTCCCTGTGGTCACGACATGTCCCCCATGGGCAGGACATGTTCCTGTGGTCAGAGCGTGTCCCCCGTGGGCAGGACATGTCCCCGTGGTCACAGCGTGTCCCCCCATGGGCAGGACATGTCCCCGTGGTCACAACGCGTCCCTCCACGGAAAGGACGTGTCCCCCACGGGTGGGACATGTCCCTACGTGCAGGACATGTCCCTGTGGTCACAACGCGTCCCCCCACGGACAGGACATGTCCCTGTGGTCACGACATGTCCCCCCATGGGCAGGACATGTCCCCACGGCCATCGAGGCCACCACCGCCGCTCCGACAAACACCCCCCGACCCCGCGCAGCACCGCGGCTCCTCCATGTCCCCATGTCCCCCCTACTGCCACCCACCGTGTGTCCCCCGCGGTGTGTCCCGCAGGTCGCCCCCGCTCCGCTGAGCCATGCGGGATCTCCCGGCGCTGTCGCCAGCAGAGCCATGAGCAGCTGTCGCTACAATGGAGGGGTGACACGACCCCGGGGACCCCCCAACTCCTCCTGCCGGACCCCACAACCTCCGGACGGGGAAACGCAGCCGCTGCGCCCCTGCCCACCCAGCCCCGGCCCACGCGTGGTGGTGTCGCGACCGGAGCATCCCGACGGGACCGACCCGGTGCCGGTTGTCCCGGGACGGGGAGAGGAGGAGGAAGACGACGAAGAGGAGGAGGAGGAGGAGGAGGAAGAACGGAGGCGGGAACCTCGGAAGAACCAGAACATCGGTTACAAACTGGGCCACCGGCGAGCGCTGTTCGAGAAGCGCAAACGGCTGAGCGACTACGCGCTGATCTTCGGCATGTTCGGCATCGTGGTGATGGTCACCGAGACCGAGCTCTCCTGGGGGGTCTACACCAAGGTTGGGGGGCTGGCCGAAAACGGGGGGTGGGCTCAGGGCTCACGGGGCTTCTTTCCTCCGTGCCGCTTTTCTTCCTCCTCTTCCTCCTCCTCCTCGCAGGAGTCGTCGTACTCGTTCGCCCTGAAATGCCTTATCAGCCTCTCCACGCTCATCCTGCTGGGGCTCATCGTCATGTACCACGCCAGGGAGATCCAGGTCAGCGAGGGCTGCGGGGCATCGCGGGGAGGGTCCCTCTGTGCCGACACTAACGGGGCTCGGCTCACATCCGGCCGGGGAAAGGCTTCTTGGAGGAACAGAAGTGGAAAAAACTCTGTATTTTAATTTTTTTATCTATATATATGTATATATAAAAATATCATATAATATGATATATGCTATATAACTATACTATATACAATATACAATATACAATATACAGTGTATAATATATAATATATAATATATAATATATAATATATAATATATAATATATAATATATAATATATAATATATAATATATAATATATAGTAATACATTATCTATATAATGTACAATATCATGTAATATATAATAATTATATACTATATAAATTATATACATTACATTATATTGTATTGTATTGTATTATATTATATTATGTATAACGTATATTAAATATTATACATTATAAATTATATTAGATAATATATAATATGTAGTATATGATATATAGTATATATTATATAATATATTATATTATATATTATATATTATATATTATATATTATATATTATATATTATATATTATATATTATATATTATATATTATATTATATATTACGTTTCTATGTTATATATAAAATATAAGTTATAAATACTACACGTAAAAATATATGTTACATATAATATACATTTTATATATAATATGAAAATTTCAGTAACGGACTTTAAATTACAAAAGCAATAACAAAAAAAACCCCCAAAATTTCAACAGAATTTAAATAACAAAAACAATGACACAAAAAACCCAAAAACCAAAAACAATAACAAAAGAAACCCGAAAATTTTAATAAAAAATTCAAATAACAAAAACTTTCCCCCCAAAAAAACCCCAAAATTTCAATAATAAAATTTAAATAACGAAAAAAACCCCAAAATTTCAATTTTTTTTCGAATTTTTCTGAGGACTCCTGGTTACAGATTTCCCGATTTGCAAATATTCACTTCCGCTGTGTGTCACCATCCTGTCACCTCACCGTGGGTGTCACCAGCGTGTCACCTTGCCAGGGTTGTCACCATCCTGTCACCTCGCTGGGGTTGTCACCAGCGTGTCACCTCACAGAGGCTGTCGCCATCCTGTCACCTTATTGGATGTGTCACCTCGTGGAGGGTGTCACCATCAGGGTCTCACCATCCTGTCACCGTACCATGGGTGTCACCATTGTGTCACCTCGTGGGGGGTTGTCACCATCATGTCACCTCTCTGCGCTTGTCACCGTCTTGTCACCTGAGGATGTCACCATCAGGGTGTCATTGTCCTGTCACTTCACTGGGCGTGTCACCATCTTGTCACTTTGCCAGGGGTGTCACCATCCTGTCACCTCTGTGTGTGTGACCAGAGTGTCACATCATGGGGGGTGTCACCATCCTGTCACCTCGCTGGCTGTGTCACCATCCTGTCACCCCACTGGGGGTGTCACCATTGGGGTACTACCACCCTGTCCCCTCACCAAGGGTGTCACCACCCTGTCACCTTGCTGGGGTGTCACCACCTTGTCCCTACACCAGGTGTGTCACTACCCTGTCACCTCTCTGTGTGTGACCAGCGTGTCACCACTGGGGTGTCACCATCCTGTCACCTCAGTGGGGTGTGTCACCACCCTTTCTCCTCTTTGTGTGTGACCAGCATGTCACCATTGGGGTGGCACCACTGTCTCATCTCACAGAGGTGTGTCACCACCCTGTCACCTCTCTGTGTGTGACCATTGTGTCACCATTGGGGTGTCACCATCCTGTCACCTCACTGGGTGTGTCACCACTGTCTCACCTCACTGGGTGTGTCACCATCCTTTCTCCTCTCTGTGTGTGACCAGCGTGTCACCATTGGGGTGTTGTCACCACTCTTTCTCCTCTCTGTGTGTGACCAGCGTGTCACCATTGGGGTGCCACCATCCTGTCCCCTCACCAGAGGTGTCACCATTGTCTCACCTCACTGGGTGTGTCACCACTGTCTCACCTCACTGGGATGTGTCACCACTGTCTCACCTCACTGAGGTGTGTACTGAGGTGTGTCACCCCCTTGTCCCCTCCCCTCCCTGGTGCCACCCCGCCGTGTCCCCACAGCTCTTCATGGTGGACAACGGCGCCGACGACTGGCGCATCGCCATGACCTACGAGCGCATCTTCTTCATCTCCCTGGAGCTGCTGGTGTGCGCCATCCACCCCATCCCCGGGCAGTACCTGTTCACCTGGACCGCCCGCCTGGCCTTCACCTACGCCGCCTCGGTGGCCGACGCCGACGTGGACGTCATCCTGTCCATCCCCATGTTCCTGCGGCTCTACCTGATCGGCCGCGTCATGCTGCTGCACAGCAAACTCTTCACCGACGCCTCGTCCCGCAGCATCGGCGCCCTCAACAAGATCAACTTCAACACGCGCTTCGTCATGAAGACGCTGATGACCATCTGCCCCGGCACCGTGCTGCTGGTCTTCAGCATCTCCTCCTGGATCATCGCCGCCTGGACGGTGCGCGTCTGCGAGAGGTGAGGGCACGGGAGCGGGGACGCGGAGGGGACACGAAGGTTGGGGGGACAGAGAGGGGGTCTGGGGACGGGGCGGGAGATGGGACACGGTGGGGACACGAAGGTTGGGGGCACAGAGAGGTGAGGGGATGGGAGGTGGGACATGGTGGGGGCAAAGGTTGGGGGGCACTGAGAGGGGACTGAGGAGGTGGCAGGTGCTGAGGGGACCTCAGAGGCACAGAGAGAGGTCTAGGGACAGGGCGGGAGATGGGACACGGAGGGGACAAAGACTGGGGGCACTGAGAGGGGTCTGGGGACAGGGCGGGAGATGGGACATGGAGGGGACAAAGGTTGGGGGGCACAGAGAGCCGAAGAAGGGTCTGAGGAGGTGGCAGGTGCTGAGGGGACAAAGATTGGGGGTCCCAAAGAGGTGACTGAGGACAGGGCAGGAGGTGGGACATGGAGGGGACAAAGACTGGGGGTCCCAAAGAGCCAAAGGGTCTGAGGAGGTGGCAGGTGCTGAGGGGACAAAGACTGAGGGGCACTTAAGAGGGGTCTGGGGACAGGGCAGGAGATGGGACATGGAGGGGACAAAGGTTGGGGGACACAGAGAGGGGTCTGAGGAGGTGGTGGGTGCTGAGGGGACCTCAGAGGCACAGAGAGAGGTCTAGGGACAGGGCGGGAGATGGGACATGGAGGGGACAAAGGTTGGGGGCACTGAGAGGTGAGGGGATGGGAGATGGCACATGGAGGGGACACAAAGATTGGGGGCACTGAGAGGGGACTGAGGAGGTGGCGGGTGCTGAGGGGACAAAGATTGAGGGGCACAAAGAGGGGTCTCAGGAGCTGGAAGTGCCAAGGGGATCAAAGGTGTGGGGTCCTACAATGGGGAGAAAAGATTTGGGGTCCCCAAAGAGGGGTCAGAGGAGGCGGCAGGGGGTTGTCACATGGAGGGGACAAAAGCTGGGGGTCTCACAGAGGTGAGACCTCTGCGGAGGTGTCCAGGAGACCAAACCTGGGGTCCCACAGAGGGGTCTGATGGGGGGTCCCACCAAGGGGACGAGGATCGGGGGTCACAAAGAGGAGAGAAGAGATTGGCGTGGCCAGATGTCCCCGAGGGTGCCCGGGATGTCCCAAAGATGTCCCTGAGGGTTCCTGGGATGTCCCCCAGGGGTACCCAAGATGTCCTCAGGGGTTCCCGGGATGTCCCCCAGGGGTACCCAAGATGTCCTCAGGGGTTCCCGGGATGTCCCCGAGGGGTCCCGCTATGTCCCCAGGGGTACCCAAGATGTCCCCAAGGGGCTCCCAGGACGTCCCCGAGGGTCCCCAGGATGTCCCTGAGGGTACCCAGGATGTCCCCGAGGGGTTCCTGGGATGTCCCCGAGGTGTTCCCGGGATGTCCCCGAGGGGTTCCCGGGATGTCCCTGAGGGTTCCTGGGATGTCCCCGAGGGGTTCCCGGGATGTCCCTGAGGGTTCCTGGGATGTCCCCGAGGTGTTCCCGGGATGTCCCCGAGGTGTTCCCGGGATGTCCCTGAGGGGTTCCCGGGATGTCCCTGAGGGTTCCTGGGATGTCCCCGAGGGGTTCCCGGGATGTCCCCGAGGTGTTCCCGGGATGTCCCCGAGGGGTTCCCGCGATGTCCCCACCGTGTCCCCGCCGTGTCCCCGAGCCCCCCCAGCCCGGCGCGGGGGTCGCGCATTAACCGCTGTTGTTTTCCCTCCCCGCCCGCTCTGCTGCTTGCAGGGACAAACTGTGAGTGACCGCGGGGACCGTCCTGAGTGACCTCAGGGACCGTCCTGAGTGACCTCAGGGACCGTCCCTCGCCCCCCCAGGCTTCTGCTGCCCCCCAAAAACCCCCCAGAATTTAGGATGAGCTGCCGGCGCGGGGAGGGCGGGCAGGGGGACACGGAAAGGGGCCGGGAGCCCTTTTCCCCTTGGAACCTCAGCAGCTGCTTCCTGTCCCCTCCCCGTGTCCCCCGTGTCCCCACGGCTTGGGGACTTCCGCGGTGGCTTTTGGGGAGGACTTTGGGAGTCTCCAAAAAGGGCTTTGGGTTTTTTTCGTGTTTTCCCCTCCCGACCCCGCACGTTTTGGGTTTCTGGGAGGGTGTTCCTTGGGAAATGCGGGTCCCCGGGAATGTCACCTTGGCTGTCACCTCCCCGCTGTCCCCGCCCTGTCCCTGCCGTGTCCCTAAGGTGCCGGGTGAGGTTCCAAGCCCAAAGCGGGGCGGGAAGCAGCAATCCTAAATTCCTGACGCTTGAGATCCCAGAGCCCCCGCCCCGGCTTGTTCCCGTGTCCCCATTTCCCCTTGTCCCAATCCCATTTCCCCTTGTCCCAGTCCCATTTCCCCTTGTCCCAATCCCATTTCCCCTTGTCCCAATCCCATTTCCCCTTTTCGGACCCCATTTTGCCTTTCCCAATCCCTTTGTCCCAGTCCCATTTTCCCCTTTTCCTAATCCCATTTCCCTTTCCCCAATCCCATTTCCTTGTCCCAATCCCATTCCTCTTTCTCTTTTCTCTTGTCCCAATCCTATTTCTCTTTGCCCCAATCCCATTTCCCCAATCCCATTTCCCCTTTCCCCAATCCCATTTCCCATTTCCATTTCCCATTTCCCCTTGTCCCATTTCCCCTTGTCCCATTTCCCCAATCCCATTTCCTCAATCCCAGTCCCATTTCCCATTTCCCCAATCCCATTTCCCTTCCCCAATCCCATTCCCATTTCCCCTTGTCCCATTTCCCCAATCCCATTTCCTCAATCCCAATCCCATTTCCCTTTTCCCAATCCCATTTCCCTTGTCCCATTTCCCCTTTCCCCAATCCCATTTCCCATTTCCCCAATCCCATTTCCCTTGTCCCAATCCCAGTTCCCATTTTCCCAATCCCATTTCCCTTCCCCAATCCCATTCCCATTTCCCCTGTCCCATTTCCCCGCACGTCCCTGTCCCCTGCCCGGCTTGGCCGCTGCTCCGTGTCCCCCGGCCGGGTTTGTCCCCACCCTCGGGGACAGGGGGGTGGTGGCAGCGCCGTGTTTGTGACATGGGACTCTCCCAGTGTCCCCAGTGCCCTCCCGGTGTCACCCACTGTGGCCTTTGGGGGTGCGGGTGACATCGGTGTCCTGCGCTTTTGGGGACAGCAGTGCCACCTCCGTGTCCCCTCATTGTCCCAGGGGGCACAGACTGGCCGTGGGTGTCCCCATGGTGTCCCCAGTTCCATCTTGGGGACAAAGCCCCAAATCCGCCATGATGGGGGGGATTCAATGACTGTGGTGACATCGGTGTCCTGCCCTTTGGGGACAGCAGTGCCACCTCCCTGCCTGTCCCCTCACTGTCCCCTAACCCAATACCTGACAGGACCCAGCCCAGCCATGGGATGTCCCCATGGTGTCCCCAATTCCATCTTGGGGACAACACCCCTAATCCACCATGAGTGGCACAAAAGGGGGAATTCAATGACTGTGGTGACATCAGTGTCCTGTGATCCTGGGGACAGCAGTGCCACCTCCCTGCCTGTCCCCTCATTGTCCCAGGGGGACACAGCCTGGCCATGCCTGGTGTCCCCATGATGTCCCCAACTCCATCTTGGGGACAACATCCCAAATCCACCACAATGAAGGGGATTGGCTGTGGTGACATCGGTGTCCTCCATTTTGGGGACAGTGGTGCCACCTCCCTGCCTGTCCCCAACCCCATTCCTGACAGGACCCAGCCCAGCCATGGGACATCCCCATGGTGTCCCCAGCTCCATCTTGGGGACAATGCCCCAAAGCCACGGTGGCACCACAATGGGAGGGATTCAGTGAGTGCGGTGACATTGATGTCCTGCGTTTTGGGGACAGCGGTGCCACCTCCCTCCCTGTCCCCTCACTGTCCCCTAACCCAATACCTGACAGGACCCAGCCCAGCCATGTGATGTCCCCATGGTGTCCCCAATTCCATCTTGGGGACAACACCCCTAATCCACCATGAGTGGCACAAAAGGGGGAATTCAATGACTGAGGTGACATTGGTGTCCTGCACTTTTGGGGACAGCGGTGCCACCCCCCTGCCTGTCCCCTCATTGTCCCCTAACCCAATACCTGACAGGACCCAGCCCAGCCATGGGGCGTCCCCATGGTGTCCCCAATTCCATCTTGGGGACAACACCCCTAATCCACCATGAGTGGCACAAAAGGGGGAATTCAATGACTGTGGTGACATTGGTGTCCTCCATTTTGGGGACAGCGGTGCCACCTCCCTGCCTGTCCCCAACCCCATTCCTGACAGGACACAGCCCAGCCATGGGACATCCCCATGGTGTCCCCAGCTCCATCTTGGGGACAATGCCCCAAAGCCACGGTGGCACCACAATGGGAGGGATTCAATGAGTGCGGTGACATTGATGTCCTGCGTTTTGGGGACAGCGGTGCCACCCCCCTGCCTGTCCCCTCACTGTCCCCTAACCCAATACCTGACAGGACCCAGCCCAGCCATGGGGCGTCCCCATGGTGTCCCCAATTCCATCTTGGGGACAACACCCCTAATCCACCATGAGTGGCACAAAAGGGGGAATTCAATGACTGTGGTGACATCGGTGTCCTGCACTTTTGGGGACAGCAGTGCCACCTCCCTCCCTGTCCCCAACCCAGTTCCTGATAGGACACAGCCCAGCCATGGGACATCCCCACGGTGTCCCCAGCTCCATCTTGGGGACAATGCCCCAAAGCCACGGTGGCACCACAATGGGAGGGATTCAATGAGTGCGGTGACATTGACTTGGGGACAGCGGTGCCACCTCCCTGCCTGTTCCCAACCCAATTCCTGACAGGACACAGCCCGGCCATGGGATGTCCCCATGGTGTCCCCAACTCCATCTTGGGGACAACACCCCAAATCCACCGTGAGAGGCACAAAAATGGGAGGGGATTCAACAACATGGTGACACGGGTGACACAGGTGACACGGGTGCCACCGCCCTGCACAGGTACCATGACAAGCAGGAGGTGACCAGCAACTTTTTGGGGGCCATGTGGCTGATCTCCATCACCTTCCTGTCCATCGGCTACGGGGACATGGTGCCACACACCTACTGCGGCAAGGGCGTGTGCCTGCTCACCGGCATCATGGTGCGTGGGGACACGGGTGGGGACACGGGTGGGGACACGGGTGGGGACACCAGGGTAGGGACACCAGAGTGGGGACACGGGTGGGGACATTGGGGTGGAGACACTGGGGTGGGGACACCGGGTGGGGACATCAGGTGGGGACATCGAGTGGGGACACCAGGGTAGGGACACCAGGGTGGGGACACGGGTGGGGACATTGGGGTGGGGACATTGGGGTGGGGACATTGGGGTGGGTGGGGACGTCAGTGTGGGGACATCGGGGTGGGGACACCGGGTGGGGACACTGGGGTGGGGATACCGGGGTGGGGGGGGGACATTGGGGTGGGGACATCGGGGTGGAGACACTGGGGTGGGGACATTGGCATGGGGACACCGGGTGAGGACACTGGGATGGGGACATCAGTGTGGGGACACTGGGGTGGGGACACCGGGTGGGGACACGGGGTGGAGACACCAGGGTGGGGACACCGGGTGGGGACGTCAGGGTGGGGACACCAGGGTGGGAACATCAGGATAGGGACACCGGGGTGGAGACATTGCTGAGGGGACATTGGTGTGGGGACATCAGCATGGTGACATGGGATGGGGACATTGCTGAGGGGATACTGGGGTGGGGACATTGCTGTGGGGACATTGGGGTGGAGACACCGGCATGGGGACACCAGTGTGGGGACACCAGCATGGGGACGTCGACATGGGGACACCAGTGTGGGGGACAGCAGCACGGGGACACGACCACTGTCCCCAAATCCCTTCCTTTGGCAGGGCTGGTGTTTCCAACCCTGAATTTTAGCCCCTCCTGCGGATTCCTGCCTGGAGTTGGTTTTGGTTTATAAATCCAAATTTAAAATGCGAATTAAAGAATGGACCCCGAGCTGTCCCCAGGCTGTCCCCAAGCTGTCCCCAAGCTGTCCCCGCTGTCCCCACAGGGTGCTGGCTGCACTGCGCTGGTGGTGGCCGTGGTGGCCAGGAAGCTGGAGCTGACCAAAGCCGAGAAACACGTCCACAACTTCATGATGGACACGCAGCTCACCAAGCGGGTGAGGCCTTAAAAGGGTTATCCCAAATAAAACCTGGAAAAATCCCGTTAAAATTGGGAAAAAATGCATTAAATTTTGGGGAAATAGCATTAAAACCCATTGTAATTGGGGAAAAGCCCATTAAAACTGAGGGGAACCCCATTAATATTGGGGAATCCCCATTGAAACTGGAAAAGAATCCCGCTGAAACCCATTAATGCTGGGGGAAACACCATTAAAACTGGAAAAATCCATTATAATTGGGAAAAGAACCCATGAAAACACATTAAAACTGGGGAAAACCCCATTAAATCTGGGAAAAACATGGGGAAAACCCCATTAAAAATGGGGAAAAAAACCGGGAAAACCCCATTAAAAATGGGGAAAACTTTGTTAAAACTGGGGGGAAAACCCCATTAAAAAAGGGGAAAACCCCATTAAAAATGGGGAAAAAACCGGGAAAGTGCCTTAAAAATGGGAAAAACTTTGTTAAAACTGGGGGGAAAATGGGAAAAAAACCATTAAAAATGGGGGGGAAACGGAGAAAAAAACATTAAAATTGATAAAGACTCCATTAATAATGGGAATAACCCAGGAAAAAATCCGATTCCGGTGGTAATTCCCGGGATTTGGCAGGTGAAGAACGCCGCTGCCAACGTGCTCAGGGAAACGTGGCTCGTCTCCAAACACACCAAGCTGGTGAAGATTGATTCAATTAAAGCTGGGGGGGGAAAAAAAAATCAGGAAAAAAAATCAGGAAAAACACTGTTAAACCTGAGAGAAACCCCTTTAAAACTGGGGAAAACTGCATTAAAACCATGAAAAAATAAACCCCAAAGAACTGGGAAAACCCCCGTTAAAACTCTGTTAAAACCGTGAAGAACACGATTAAAACTGGAAATAAGACTCATTAAAACTGGAAATAAAACCCATTAAAACCAGGAGAGAAAAAAAATGAGAAAAAAAACAACATTAAAGATATGGAAAGCTCCATTAAAAGTGGGAAATATCCCATTAAAAATGGGGGGAAAACCCTGTTAAAACCGGGGAAATTTCCATTAAAAACCAGTCAAAAAGCGCATTAAAACCTGGAAAAAACCCATAAAAAGTGAGAAAAAGTGAGAAAACCCCCAAAAAACCCGGGAAAACTCCGATTCCGGCGGTAATTCCCGGGATTTGGCAGGTGAAGAACGCCGCTGCCAACGTGCTCAGGGAAACGTGGCTCATCTACAAACACACCAAGCTGGTGAAGAAGATCGACCACGCCAAAGTTCGGACCCACCAGCGTAAGTTCCTCCAAGCCATCCATCAGTAAGTGCCACCGCTTTTCCTGCTTCCTACGGCCACCCCCCCGAGGCCACCGCTGTCCCCATGTGTCCCCTCCCCGGGCTGGGGGATGAGGTGGCTTTTTGTCACCTTTGTGGGGTGTGTCGGTGTCGGTGTGGTGTGCTGGGTTTGTCACTTGGTGTTGGTGTTTGTGCTTGTCCTTTGTTCTTGCCCCCTGTCTTGTCCCCTGTCCTTGTCGCCTGTCCTTGTCCCTTGTCCTTGTGCCTTGTCCTCTATCCCATTCTTGTCCCCATCCTTTGTCCCCTGTCCTTGTCCCTTGTTCTCTATCCCATTCTTGTCCCCGTTTTTGTCCCCATTCCTTGTCCCCTGTCCTTGTGTCCTGTCCTTGTCCCCATTCTTGTCCCTCGTCCTTGTCCCTTGTCCTTGTCCTCTATCCCATTCTTGTCCCCATCCTTTGTCCCCTGTCCTTGTCCCCTGTCCTTGTCCCTTGTCCTCTATCCTGTTCTTGTCTCCATCCTTTGTCCCCTGTCCTTGTTCCCATCCCTGTCCCCTGTCCTTGTCCTCATTCTTGTCCCTTGTCCTTGTCCCCCGTCCGTGTCCCCATCCCTTGTCCCTTGTCCTTGTCCCTTGTCCTCTATCCCGTTCTTGTCCCCTGTCCTTGTCCCCCTGTCCTTGTCCTCATCCCTGTCACCTGTCCTTGTCCCCCACCACAGCTGCCCCTGTCCCTGTCCCTGTGGGACCCTCTCCTGTCCCTGTCCCCCACTTCTGTCCCTGTCCCCATCCCCTGTCCCCATGGGACCCTGTCCTGCTCCTGTCCTTGTCCCCACCTCTGTCCCTGTCCCTGTCCCTGTCCCTGTCCCTGTCCCTGTCCCTGTCCCTGTCCCTGTCGCCTGTCCCTGTCCCTGTCCCTGTCCCCTGTCCCTGTCCCCTGTCCCTGCCCCTGTCCCTGTCCCTGTCGCCTGTCCCTGTCCCATCCCTGTCCCTGTCCCTGTCCCTGTCCCTGTCCCTGTCCCTGTCGCCTGTCCCTGTCCCATCCCTGTCCCTGTCCCACCCCGGGGGGACACCGCCGCCATCTTTGAGGTGGCCCGTGGGGGGGTTTGGGGTCACTTTTGGGGGCGGTTTTTGGGGTCACCGCGGTGGGAGGGGGGGAGGTGACGCTGCTCCGCTGTCCCCTCGGAATTAACCCTTTGTTCTGTCTCTGTTCCGCCCCGCCCCCCGCAGAGCTCAGAAGTAAGTGTGCCCCTCCCCCACCCGACCCAGCCCCTCCCCCACCCCAGCCCCTCCCCCACAGCTTTGCACGGGCCCGATTTTGGGGTGGGGGGACCCCCAAAGCCCCCGGGACGGCGCGTTTGGGGGGCGGGGGCTGCGCTTGCACGTTTCTGGGGGGTTTGGGGCGGCATGGGGCGGGGTTTGGGGGTCCGGGGGCAGGTGACAGAGGTCACCGAGGGGGGTGACAGCGCTCCCAGGGGTGTCCCCAAGGCCTCTGGTGTCCCCTCAGGCTGAGGAGTGTGAAGATGGAGCAGCGCAAACTCAACGACCAGGCCAACACCTTGGTGGACCTGGCCAAGGTGAGCTGAGAGCCCGCAGGTCGTTCTGATGGGGTCAGACCCGTTCTGACGGGGTCAGACCCGTTCTGATGGGGTCAGACCCGTTCTGATGGGGTCAGAGCCGTTCTGGTGGGGTCAGACCCGTTCTGATGGGGTCAGAGCCGTTCTGACGGGGTTAAACCCGTTCTAACGGGGTCAGACCCGTTCTGACGGGGTCAGAGCCATTCTAATGGGGTTAAACCTGTTCTAACGGGGTCAGACCCGTTCTAGTGGGGTCAGACCCGTTCTAACTGGGTCAGACCCGTTCTAGTAGGGTCACACCCATTCTAATGGGGTCACACCCCTTCTGATGGGGTCACACCCATTCTGATGGGGTTAAACCCCTTCTGATGGGGTCAGACCCGTTCTAACGGGGTCACACCCATTCTAATGGGGTCAGGCCCGTTCTAACCCTTTCTAACAGTGTCAGACCCGTTCTAATGGGCACAAACCCATTCTAACCGTGTCAGACCCGTTCTAACCGTGTCAGACCCGTTCTAACAGGGTCAGACCCGTTCTGATGGGGTCAGTCCCATTCTAACAGCATCAGACCCGTTCTAACGGTGTCAGACCCGTTCTAACAGGGTCAGACCAGTTCCAATGGGCACAAACCCGTCCTAACGGTGTCAGACCCGTTCTGATGGGGTCAGACCCGTTCTAATGGGCACAAACCCATTCTAATGGTGTCAGACCCATTCTAACGGTGTCACACCCGTTCTGACGGTGTCAGACCCGTTCTGACGGGGTCAGACCCGTTCTGACGGGGTCAGACCCGTTCTAACTGGGTCAGACCCGTTCGGACCCGCTCTAACGCCCGGCCCCCGCAGACGCAGACCGTGATGTACGAGCTGGTGTCGGAGCTGCAGGAGCGGCACGAGGAGCTGGAGAAGCGCCTGGGGGCTCTGGAGGGGCGGCTGGAGGCGCTGGGGCTGACCCTGGTGGCACTGCCAGCGCTGGTGGCACAGGCGCTGCGACAGCAGCAGCAGCGGGAGCCGCCGGCCCCTGTGCCCCTTGTGCCCCTCGGGCCCCGCCCGTGCCCGGCCACTGTCCCCTGCAGCCCCCGGGGGGACAGGGACAGCGCCCGGGGGGACAGGGACAGTCCCCGGGCCGCCTCCGACAGCGGCTGAGTCACCGGGTGTCGCCGGGTGTCACTGGGTGTCACCGTCTGTCACCTCCGAGAGCGGCTGAAGGGTCGCGGGGACACCTCCATGTCACCTTCTGTCACCTTCTCACCTCTTTGGACTGTGGAAATTGGGGTGGGGAGGTCGTGGGGACACCCAGGGGTCACCGTGTGTCACCTCCGAGAGCGGCTGAGCGGGGAGTCACCGGGTGTCACTGGCTGTCACTAGGTGCACCACGTGTCACCAGGTGTCACCTCAGAGAGCTTCTGAGGGGTCGTGGGGACACTCACAGGTCACTGTGTGTCACCTCCGAGAGCGACTGAGGGGTGCTGGGGACACTCACGGGTCACCTTCTGTCACCTCACCTCCTTGGACTGTGGAAATTGGGGTGGGGGGCCTTGGGGACACCCAGGGGTCACTGTGTGTCACCTCCGAGAGCGGCTGAGCGGGGAGTCAACGGGTGTCACTGGCTGTCACTGGGTGTCACCGGGTGTCACTGGGTGTCACCGGGCGTCAATGTGTGTCACTGGGTGTCACCGAGTGTCACCTCAGAGAGCTTCTGAGGGGTCGTGGGGACACCTCCATGTCACCTTCTGTCACCTCGGAGAGCCGCTGAGGGGTCGTGGGGACACCCCCCTGTCACCTTGTGTCACCGCTCACCCCTTTGGACTGTGGAAATTGGGGTGAGGGACCTTGGGGACACCCAGGGGACACCCCCGTGTCACCTCAGGGAGGAGCTGAGGGGTGCGAGGTCGTGGGGACACCCCCCTGTCACCTTGTGTCACCCCCTCACCCCTTTGGACTGTGGATAATGGGGTGGGGTGGCACCGGGGACACCCAGGGGACACCCCCGTGTCACCTTCTGTCACCCCTGTGTCACCTTCTGTCACCTCTCACCCCTTTGGACTGTGGCAATTGGGGTGGGGTGGCACTGGGGACACCCAGGGGACACCCCCTGTCCCCTCTATCACCCCCAAACCCCTTTGGGCTGTGCAGAATGAAGAGGGGGGGAAAAATTTGGGACACCCCCAGACCCCGGGAGGGGCTTTTTGGGGTCCGGGGGGTTCAGTGTCCCCTTGGTGTCCCCCCACCCTGTCACCGCGGTTTTGGGGTGTCACAGACCCCTTGGTGTCCCCCCACCCCTGTCACCGCGGTTTTGTGGTCCCGGGGGGGTTCCGTGTCCCCTCACGCCTGTCACCGCAGTTTTGGGGTGTCACAGACCCCTTGGTGTCCCCCCACCCCTGTCACCGCGGTTTTGGGGTCCAGGGGGATTCAGTGTCCCCTTGGTGTACTCCCACCCCTGTCACCGCAGTTTTGGGGTGTCACAGACCCCTTGGTGTCCCCCGACCCCTGTCACCGCAGTTTTGGGGTCCCGGGGGAGTTTCAATGTCCCCTTGGTGCCCCCTCACCCCATGGCCGCGGTTTTGGGGTTCAGGGGGATTCAGTGACGCTCTGGTGTCCCCCCACTCCCGTCACCGCAGTTTTGGGGTGTCACAGACCCCTTGGTGTCCCCCGACCCCTGTCACCGCGGTTTTGGGGTCCCGGGGGGGTTCAGTGTCCCCTCACGCCTGTCACCGCGGTTTTGGGGTGTCACAGACCCCTTGGTGTCCCCCCACCACTGTCACTGCAGTTTTGGGGTCCCGGGGGGGTTCCGTGTCCCCTCACCCCCGTCACGGCGGTTTTGGGGTCCCGGGGACCCCGTTAATGTCTGGCCATCGTGTGGCCGTTCCCAGTAGCTTTGTTCTGGAAAGCTCTGTATAAACTTCCTGCGTTCACTGTGCTGGAACCCCCCAAAATCCCCCCAAAATCCCCCCAAAATCCCCCCGGGACCCCCCAAAATCCCCCCGGGACCCCCCCAAACCCAGCGGGAGCCTCCAGGATGGGTTTATTTTGGGGAGGGGGTGGCAGGGGAGGGGACAAGGGACAGAGGGGACAAACCCGGAGCCGCGAGCTCTTTTTTGGGGGGGGGAGGGGTCTCAAATTTGGGGGGAGGAGAGGTGGGGGAGGGGCTTTTGGTGACCCCCCCACAAAATAATTAAGGGGGGGGTATTTATCTCTTGGGGGAGGGGTCTCCATCCCTTGGCTCCGCCCCCAAAGTGACCTTGGCCATGTCACCGTCACCTCTCTGTGCCTCAGTTTCCCCCGGCTGGAAAGTCTGGGTGGCTTTTGGGGGTTCGGTTTTTTTTTTTGGGGGGGGGGGTTACCCCTGGATGCAATACTGAGCCCATCCCCCACCCCCGGGGGGGTCAGGACCCCTCCCCCACAGCCCGGGACCCCCCCCTCGGGGTCTGGTTCTGCTCCCCCATCCTCTGGGGGAATTTGGGGGGTTTTGGGGGGTTTTGGGGGGTTTTGGGGTTTTTTTGGGGGGGCTGAGGCGCGAATTAAAGGAGCCTGAACTGGCCGTGTCGCTCTCTGCTCGTTTTTAGGGGCATTTTGGGGTTTTTTGGGCGGTTTAGGGCGGGTTTGGGGAGGTTCGGGAGGGAATTGGGGGGGTTCAGGGGGATTTGGGGGGAGTTCAGGCGGGTTTTGGGGTGGTTTGGGGAAATTTGGGGTGACTTTGGGGAGGTTGTGGGGTGAATTAGGAGCTTTTGGGACGGTTTTGGGGGGATTTGGGTGCATTTGGGGGGGAGTTTGGGGGATTTGGGGGGTTTTTTGGGGGGTTTTGGGGGGTTTTGGGGTTTTTTGGGGGGGGCTAAGGCGCGAATTAAAGGAGCCTGAACTGGCCGTGTCGCTCTCTGCTCGTTTTTAGGGGCATTTTGGGGTTTTTTGGGGCGGTTTTGGGGGCGTTTGGGGGGTTCGGGGGGAATTTGGGGGGGTTCAGGGGGATTTTGGGGGAGTTCAGGCGGGTTTTGGGTGGTTTGGGGAAATTTGGGGTGACTTTAGGGAGGTTGTGGGGTGATTTAGGAGCTTTTGGGACGGTTTTTTGGGGGTTTGGGGGGATTTTGAGGGTTTGAGGGGAGTTCAGGGGGGGTTTGGGGCGGTTTAAGAGGACTTTTGGGGGGCTTGGGGGAGTTGGGGGCTGTTTGGGGGAAATTTAGGGCAGTTTTGGGGAAATTTAGGGGAATTTGGGGGAATATAGGGGAATTTAGGGGGGACTTGGGGCGGTTTGGGGGGAATTTAGGGGAGTTTGGGGCAGTTTTGGGGGAATTAATGGGATTTTAGGGCGGTTTTGTGGGATTTAGGGAGTTTCGGGAGGTTTGGGGGCGGTTTTTGGGGGGATTTGGGGACATTTGGGGGGATTTTTGTTTCTTTCCCCTCGGGGACTTCACGGAGGTGACAAAACCCCGCGGGGGCTCGGGGGATTTTGGTGGCCCTCGGACCCGTTTTTGTGTCCCCGGGAGGGTTGGGGACAGTCCTGGGAGGGGTTGGTGGCCCGCGGTGGCCCCGTGCGACAATCGGAGCTGTTAATGATTAACGCGCGGTGCCGGGCGGTGGTGGCGCTGCCTGGTGGCACCGGTGACACTCTGGTGACACTGCTGGTGGCGCTGGTGGCACTGCTGGTGGCACTGCGGAGCAGCCAGGTGACATCGCCCGAGGCGGAGGTCGCGTTTGTCCCCTCCCCATGAGACGCTCAGGTAACGGCGGTGGCGGGGACAGGACAGCGGGCATTGTCCCCAGCGGTCATTGTCCCCAGGGGGTGGCACGGGGACAGGAGGGGACACTGAGGGCCACCAGTGGGTGCTGCCCGCTCGTTCCAGTCCAAACTGGGAGGTCGGGGTGGGGACTGGGAGGCGACATCGCGAGGGACACGGGGGTGACACCCTGAGGGACACAATGGGGACACCCCGAAGGACACAGGGGTGACACTCAAGGGACACAGAGGTGACATCCAGAGGGACACGGGGATGACACCCTGAGGGACCCGGGGGTGACATCGTGAAGGACATGAGGGTGACACCCGAGGGACACGGTGGGGACACTCCGAGGGACACAGAGGTGACATTCAGAGGGACATGGGGGTGACACCCGAGGGACAGGGAGGTGACACGCGCAGGGACACGGTGGCCTCGCGGTGTCACCAGGGAGGGCTGGCTGTAGGTGGGGAAACTGAGGCACGGCGACACCGCTGTCCCCGTGTCCCCTCCAGGGGTGGCCTCGAAGCGCCAGGAGCCGCCCGCGGGTCGCGCTGTCGCCAGGAGCGGTGACATCCCCGCCAGGTCCCCGCCCTGTCCCTCGGAGAGGCGACAACGCCACCTCAGCGCTGCCCCTCGTGTCGCGACGTCGCCGCCGGGCCGGGCCAGGCGTGTCACCTTCCAGGACGAGCTGGGGACACCGCGGGGGACGCTGCCACCGGCCAGGGAGGGGGACAGCGGTGTGCGCCTGAAAGTGTCCCCAAAGGTGTCCCCAAAGGCGTCACCAGGGCCAGAAACTGTGTCCCTAAAAGTGTCCCCAAAAGTGTCATCGTGGCCAGGAGCTCTGTCCCCAAAAGTGTCCCCAAAAGTGTCCCCAAAAGTGTCCCCAAAAGTGTCCCCAAAAGTGTCATTTTGGCCAGGAGCTGTGTCCCCAAAAGTGTCCCCAAGTGTGTCCCCAAAGGCATCACCACAGCCAGGAACTGTGTCCCTAAAAGTGTCCCCAAAAGTGTCACCACAGCCAGATGTCGTGTCCCCAAAGGTGTTGCCAAAAGTGTCATCGTGGCCAGGAGCTGTGTCCCCAAAGGTGTCCCCAAAAGTGTCCCCAAAAATGTCACCAGGGTCAGGACCTGTGTCCCCAAAAGTGTCCCCAAAAATGTCACCACAGCCAGGAGCTGTGCCCTCAAAAGTGTCCCCAAGGGTGTCACCATGGCCAGAGGTGGTGTCCCCAAAAGTGTCACCTCGGCCAGGAGCTGTGTCCATGAAAGTGTCCCCAAAGGTGCCACTGCAGCCAGTTGTTGTGTCCCCAAAGGTGTCCGCAAAGTTGTCATCGTGGCCAGGAGCTCTGTCCCCGAAAGTGTCCCCAAAGGTGTCACCAAGGCCAAGAGCTGTGTCCCTAAAGGTCTCCCCGAAGGTGTCCCCAAAGGTGTCCCCAAAAGTGTCCCCAAAAGCATCACCACGGCCAGGAGCTCTGTCCCTAAAAGTGTCACCACGGCCAGAGGTCATGTCCCCAAAAGTGTCACTGCAGCCAGGAGCTGGGTCCCCAGAAGTGTCCCCAAAGGTGTCCCCAAAAGTGCCACCAAAAGCATCACCACGGCCAGGGGTGGTGTCCCCAAGAGCGTCCCCAAGAGTGTCACCGTGTCCAGACGATCCATCCCGATCCCGGCAGGATCCGTCCCGACATTCCCGATCCCGACTGGATCATTCCCGATCCCGACTGGATCATTCCAGATCCCGGCTGGATCATTCCAGATCCCGGCTGGATCGTTCCTGACGTTCCCGATCCCGAGTGGATCCATCTCGACGTTCCCGATCCCCATCGGATCATTCCCAGTCCCGGTTGGATCCAACCTGATCCCAGCTGCAGAAAATCTGTCCCCTGTCCCCATCCCTGTCCCTGTCCCTGTCCCTGTCCCTGTCCCTGTCCCTGTCCCCATCCCTGTCCCTGTCCCTG
>NW_027077104.1:0-29901 GCF_009819655.1 Sylvia atricapilla | reverse complement strand
GGTGTCTTCATAAATACCCTGATCACCTACATTTAAAAAAAAAATCTAAAAATTCTCCTGGTGATGGAGGTTTCATTTTCAGGCCATGACAAAATTGCCATTCTGTGCTCAGTGTTCAAAAGCAGCATCAATTAAATTCCTCTTCTCATTCTTTTATCTTTGATTAAGAGTGATTTTTTTGTTGTTGTTGTTTGCTTGTTTGTTTTCCCCTGAATGTTTTGCTCTTTGGAACCAAAGGATTTTTAGCAGAGAATTTACTTTAAAATAAATAGTAATAATAATAATAATAACAACAACAAAAACAATAATATAATAATAATAACATTGTTAATATTATTATATTAATAATAATAATGTTGTATTCATGGGTGGCTGTGTATAAATGCTCTTTCCCTCCAATTTAGACTTTTCTGACATTAAAAAAAAAAAAAAACAAAAACCAATTACTCTGACCCACTCTATCAAATCAAGCTGCTGTTTTCTCTTAAAAAGTGTAACTCCTGAGTGTCTCTTGCTTTTCCCAAACTCATCACCTATTTTAAAACAATTCCTCGTGGAAATGCACATTTTCCCACAGGATTCAAAGGGTCAGAGGTCACAGTTTTTACCCAACGTTGCATTTTTGTCCCAAGGTTTATATCTAAAACTTCAAGCCTAAAATTCTTTATGGAGAAAACGACTGGTTTCCCTTGTTACAAAACACAGAAAAGGTTTTTATTCTGGCGGGTTTATTTGCAACCCCAGGAAAACCAGCAGGAGGCAAAGGTACAACACTGACCCCGAATTTGACTTTAAAATTTGCCTTTAAAAATTGACTTTAAAACATAAAACCACCAGCAAAGAGACGGTGGGTAAGGCGGAGTCAACCAAAATATGGATCCATAATTCGGAATTTCACCCCCTGCTACGCAGGGAACGGTCAGGCTCTTTTAAAACCCACCATGAAACCCTGAAAACTTTAAAATACATCAATTCTATGGTTCAATTCATAAAGCCCAAAGCTCAGGTTATTACAGCAGCTTCCTTGATGCAGTTTTTAATAGCTGTAAATACCAAATATCAGCATTTCCCACTCACAGGGGGTTGATGAGGAACTCTGATGGTTTTTTCCAGCCCAAGGAATATTGGATATTTGGATAATAAACACACAGGACTAAGTAGATGGATTCTAAAGGAAATAATTACATTTTTTGCCTCTCACAGACTCATTGGGAGAAAGCAAAATTAACTCCTGGAGAAGTTCACATATTTATGGTTGAATATTTCAAGATTTATCAAAAGTCAAAGATAAGCCTGGCTTATCTTGAAAAGGTGAAACTTCAAAAAATACCAATGAAACCTGAAAACTTTTAAAAAATATCAATTGTAGGGTTGAATTCATAAAAGTAAAAGCTCAGGTTATTAAAGCAGCGTCCTTGATGCAGTTTTTAATAGCTGTAAATACCAAATATCAGCATTTCCCACTCACAGGGGGTTTATGAGGAACTCAGATGGTTTTTTCCAGCCCAAGGAATGATTCATAATAAACACACAGGACTAAGCAAATGGATTCTAGAGCAAATAATTACATTTTTTTTCCTCTCACAGACTCATTGGATGAAAATAAACTCCTATTTTTGTGAGTCCAGACCTTTGTGGTTGAATATTTCAAGATTTATCAAAAGTCAAGGATAAGTCTGGCTCCCCTTATGGATCCAGAAAACGGCTGGAATCAGATCCAGATCTTCAAATTCAATTAAAAATTTTGCCTTTCCCCATTGTTTCACAGAAGGATTTTCCTCTCCTTTTTTGTGCCTTCAGACTCAGAGGGGAGAAAAATAAATTTAAAATATTTGGGGGATTTGAAGCTGTTTGTAATTCATGGGAAAGAAAAAAAAATAAATAAGAAGAGGCAAGAAATTGGCTGCCCCAAGCAGCCCAAGTCAGTTCATCCCTGGAGCAGCTGGGAGGAGGAGGAGGAGCAAAATTCACATTTTTTTCTGTTCCAGCTGGGAGCAAAATCAAACTCCAAAGCCACAAATGAAGTGGCAGGGCCACAAATGAAGATGTAGATTTTTATTTTTTTTTTTCAGAGACACTGTTCCTCAGACAAAGTTGTCCTAAAAGCCAATCCTTAGTGCTGGTTTTAAATTTATGTCTGATTGACCCAGCCTGGCTTTTTTCTCGAGCTCTAATTTCTCCCTGCTGAGGTTAAATCCAGCAGCAAGAAGGAGATAATGGCCACTGCAGCAGGCCTCCAAAAATAACCTGCAAAAATGTTTTTAAATGGCCTTTTAATTTAGTTGAAATATATATTTTTTAAAACAAATGGCGCTGGAACTGGAAATTGATGTGTGGGCTATTTAATTGTCAAATTGTCTAATAAAAAGGACTTTTCTGTGCCCGCTCTGAAGGGTTTTTTACAGGGAAAGGAAAGGAAAGGAAAGGAAGAAGGAAAGGAAAGGAAAGGAAAGGAAAGGAAAGGAAAGGAAGAAAGGAAAGGAAAGGAAAGGAAAGGAAAGGAAAAGGAAAGGAAAGGAAAGGAAAGGAAAGGAAAGGAAAGGAAAGGAAAGGAAAGGAAAGGAAAGGAAAGGAAAGGAAAGGAAAGGAAAGGAAAGGAAAGGAAAGGAAAGGAAAGGAAAGGAAAGGAAAGGAAAGGAAAGGAAAGGAAAGGAAAGGAAAGGAAAGGAAAGGAAAGGAAAGGAAAGGAAAGGAAAGGAAAGGAAAAGAAAGGAAAGGAAAGGAAAGGAAAGGAAAGGAAAGGAAAGGAAAGGAAAGGAAAGGAAAGGAAAGGAAAGGAAAGGAAAGGAAAGGAAAGGAAAGGAATTCCTTTGGGGGCCCTGGGAGCTGACAGGAATATCCCAGGGTTCATGGAATTATTCCTGAATTCACATCCTGGGGAGTGGGAGCAGCCCAACATTAGTGCTGGTGCTGCTAAAAGCCAAAGTATTCCTTCAAAAACAGAATTATTGAGGCAGAGCAAAGACAGACAAGTGATAAATCAGGATGAGTTGTTAACTGGTGGGGTCTTATTTATAAATAAACCCCTGTGCACTGGGGATTTTTTGTGTTTTGAGAGTCCCTTAAATTTCAAATCCCACAACTTTTCAAAGCTCGGTTATTTCAAACCTCTGTTAAAGTAAAAAAAAAAAAAAAAAAAAAAAAAAAAATTGGGGATTTTGCTGATTAAACTGCCTTTAAAAACCAACCTGACCAAATGTTCTGATTTTCCTCAGCACCTCTTGCAGTCAGAATTTACAGATATTTCCATGCACATAGAATTCAGTCAGTGCTGATGACCAGGAGGGATAAATAGGATTAAAACTTGGGTGACACTGCCAATTCCCTTTCCTATCAGTGTCCCATTGATCCCATAATTCCTTAATTTCTCAGCATAATACTGATTTAATTCTACTGGATAATACTGAGACCTGCAAGATCTGGTGGCTTGATGTTCCTCCAAAAAAAGAACAATCTCTGGGCAAAACCTGGAAAATCAGGGAGCAAAACCAACCCAGGACAGGGAGCTGGAGCTCCAGGAGGGATGGATGGGGATGCTCAGTGCTTCGGGATAATTACACTCATTAAATGGATGGATTTTAGGAAAAAAAAAAAAAAAAAATCAGGGTGAGAGAAATCCAGGCTGAAAAATGAGTAGGAAATAGAGGCTTTCTGTAGGGAAGTTTATTATCAAGCAAAGCAGGATCTAAAGGGATTTGAACGTGGATTAAATGGTATGAAACAAACCATGAGAGAGTGACCAGAACAAACTGGACTGAGGATGTTTCCTGATCAGGTTTTTTAAAGTTAGAAGGTGAAAAAAAAAAAAGTATTTGTGGTAGTTATTTATTCCCCAAATGACTTTTTCTGAAGATATTAGAGAAACAGGTATTTAGAAATGGTTTTTATTTGGTTTATATCCTGCTTTTCTGTACCACTTGAGTTCTATTTTCTCTCCTAGCCACTAATTCTAATACCACTGGTAGAAACCCACGTCCAAAGAACCCTGCTTATTTTTATTTTTTTTCAATTAAAAATATTGATGGCTACGAAAATTAAGGCACACCAAAAAAAAAAACCCCACCATTAAAGCACCACCTTTCTGTTTATTGAAACAGCCACAGGGAAAATTAACCAGATATTTTCCGAATATTCTCCTCTCTCTCACCTTCACCTCCTCATTCTTCTCCCCTTTGCTGTTTAGCCTTTATTGCAATTCATTAATTTATTTATAAATGTTTGATACCCGGCTGAACACCTCAGTTTCTTGCAAGTTTTGCTGAAATGAAGGAAAATAATTTCTTTTTATGGAGCTTTGGTAAACTTCAGGTCAGGTGCTACCAGAGAATTTCAGTTACAGACAAAGGGATGGGAATAAATAATTCTACAATAAATTCAGGCTTTTTGTCCTTGTGCCTATCCCAAGAAGGCAAAATAAAATAAAAATTTAGAAATGTCCATCTAAGAGGAAAAAAAAAAAAAACAACATAAAACCCCCTCATAGTCCTGGGGCAGAACAGTAGTAAACTGAGTTTTATGAGTTCTATCACAACCATATAAAACGCTTTACTGAAAAGAGCACTGAGCTGGAAAAACTCAGGGAAAACTACCCTGAATTCCATGTGAACACTCATAAATCTTCTCCCCCCCTTTTCCCTTTATATTTTATTTTATTTCATTTTTTATTTTATTTTTTTTCCCCTCCTCTTCCAGCCCGTTTACCATAAACCCTCTGTTCCACATCAGATTTCCTCTGCCTCAATATCTGACACAATCTCAAGCTCCCAGACTGGAATTCTGAGCTTTATTTCAGCCCTATTGCTCCTGCAATTGGCAATATCATATTATTTATGGCCCTCCTGAAAGGTAATGAGGAGTAAAATACAATGAACAAGGACAGATATAAAGACAAGGGCGATGTGGTGGCAAGCAAAGGAAATTTGAGTATTTTACCAAAGCTCTTTTCAAGGGGGAAAAAAGGCTTCAAACAGCATTGGAAAAGAAAAAAGTCTTTATATGAAGGCAAGGCACCAGTGTGAGAGTCCGAATTTTTTTATTATTATTTTTTTTTTAATTTATTATTAATAGTGGTTTTTTATTTTATTTTATTTCTGTTTTAGAAATGTCTTTATAGAAAGGCACCAGTGTGAGGGTCCAAATTTATTTAATATATTATTATTATTATTTATTTTATTTATGTTTTAGGAATGTCTTTTAGAAGGGCAAGGCACCAGTGTGAGGGCCATAATAATAATAATAATAATAATAATAATAATAATAATAATAATAATTTTATTTCTGTTTTAGAAATGTCTTTATAGAAAGGCACCAGTGTGAGGGTCCAAATTTATTTAATATATTATTATTATTTATTTTATTTATGTTTTAGGAATGTCTTTTAGAAGGGCAAGGCACCAGTGTGAGGGCCATAATAATAATAATAATAATAATAATAATAATAATAATTTTGTTTCTGTTCTAGAAATGTCTTTATAGAAAGGCAAGGCACCAGTGGGAGGGTCCAAATTTTTTTATTATTATTAATTAATTAATTAATTAATTTCTGTTCTAGGAATGTATTTATGAAAAGGCAAGGCATCAGTGGGAGGGCCCAAATGTATTATTATTATTATTATTATTATTATTATTATTATTATTATTATTATTATTATTATTATTTCTGTTCTGGAAATGTCTTTATAGAAAGGCAAGGCATCAGTGGGAGGGTTCAAATTTTTTATTATTATTAATATTATAATGTATTATTTTTTTAATTTCTGTTTTAGAAATGTCTTTATAGAAAGGCACAGCGCCAGTGTGAAGGTCCAAATTTATGATTACTATTACTATTATTATTATTATTAATAATTTTTTGTTTGTTTTAGAAATGTCTTTATAGAAAGGCAATGCACCAGCCTGAGGACCCAAATTTATTATTATTATTGTTATAATTTATTATTTATTTTATTTCTATTCTAGAATTCTCATTATGGAAAGGCAAGGCACCAGTGTGAGGATCCAAATTTATTTTTATTATTTATTAATTATTTTATTTCTGTTTTAGAAATGTCATTATAGAAAAACCAGGCACCAGTGGGAGGGTCCAAATGTATTATAATATTTATTTATTTATTTATTATTAATTTTACTTTTGTTCTAGAAATGTCTTTGTAGAAAGGCAAGGCACCAGCGGGAGGGCCCAAATTTATCATTATTATTATTATTATTTATTACTTATTTTATTTCTGTTCTAGAAATGTCTTTACAGAAAGGCAAGGCTGGGTCCAAATTTATTATTGGTGGTATTATTTATTATTTGTTTAATTTCTGTTCTAGAAATGTCTTTATAAAAAGGCAAGGCACCAGTGGGAGGGCTCAAATTTATGATTATTAATATTATAATTCGTTATCTATTTATTTCTCTTCTAGAAATGTCTTTGTAGAAAGGCAAGGGACTGGCATGAGGACCCAAATTTATGATTATTATAATAATTTATCATTTATTTTATTTCTGTTCTAGAAATGTCTTTATGGAAAAGCAAGACACCAGTGTGAGGGCCCAAATTTATTAGTAGTAGTATTATTTATTATTTGTTTTATTTCTGTTCTAGAAATGTCTTTATAGAAAGGCAAGGCACCAGTGGGAGGACCCAAATTTATTCTTATTATAATAATTTATCATTTATTTTATTTCTGTTCTAGAAATAAAATGTCTTTGTGGAAAGGCAAGGGACTGGCATGAGGACCCAAATTTATTATTATTATAATAATTTATCATTTATTTTATTTTTGTTCTAGAAACGTCTTTGTGGAAAGGCAAGGGACTGGCATGAGGACCCAAATTTGTGATTATTATAATAATTTATCATTTATTTTATTTCTGTTCTAGAAATGTCTTTGTGGAAAGGCAAGGCAGGGTCCCACTTTGCCTTTAGCAGTTGTATTTTGTCCCTTTTTCAGGTGACAGAACACTCCCCTCCATACCTGGGACAGGCCAAGGTGCACAGATGCTGTTTCAGAAATGTACATTATTTTGCCATCGGACGCCACGACGAAAACAAATCCATCCAAAGTCTGAAATGAAGAGAAACGCACAGGGTGAGAGGCAAGAAATCTCTTTAAAGCATTTACAGTGGAGAAAAAAAATTTAAAAATATATATATTTTGGAGGATGGTTTCAGACTTCAACAAAAAGCAGCAAACAGCAAAATTTAACAAACAGAAAACGTGATTTGGTTTTGTTTTCAGCTCGGGGAAATCCACATAATTCCCCTGCAGATGCAGTTTTGTTGCTGCACTTCCAGGGAATATTTTGCTGTTGATTCAGGGTTTTTTTTTAGTGCTTAGCCCAAATCCTGAGCTCTGTGATGCTCAGGGGGAGGTCAGTCCCTCCATGAGCCATTTTTTATGATATAATTGGCAGTAAATTGCTGCTATTTGCCGTTTACTGAATGCAAGTGTTGAGATTTGGCTGCATTTTCAATAACACACATTTCAATAATGCATTTCTGAAACAGAGACCTCTCAGCTCTGCGACAATGTGAACTTCCCCAAAAAAAGAAGTCAGCATCCATAAAACTTCATAAGCACAAATATTTCCCTTTGAGCGGGGTGAAGGTTTATTCTTCCAGTCTCTAAACCTCAACTAATGCAAATTTGAGACCAAATCCTACAAATTCTCCTTGGCAGGATGTCAGCTGGGAGGCAAATATTGTGAGGAAAAACTCAAGTTTGATTTAGGCAGATATTTATAGGAGAAAAATATAGATAATATGATAAAACTCAGCCAGAATTTGCCATGATTTGGATACAAAATCTCTCAGTTTTGAGGGGGTCTTTGATTTTTTTTCAGTGCCCAATTTCAGATTTTTTATCCAAAGCAGCTGGCAGATAAAAAAGTCTGTATTATCTCTACCCAGCTTTGATCAGCACATGGCATGTGAATATCAATTCCCACACGTGAACATCGCTGGAAAATAGATTTAGAAGAGAAAAAAAATGATTTTTACAGTACATAGGTGAAAAAAACCACCTGTTTTAATCCATTTAAAGTTACTGAACTGGAAGAGAAGCAATAAAAGCAATAAAAAGCAGTAAAATCCTGTCTACTTCATGCCCCTCTAGTGCCACCCCAATAAGAAAATATTCCAAATTATTCTCTGGCCTACTAATGACTCTACAGCATGTAATTGAAAACAGATAATTCTTTTTTTTTTTTTTTTTTAAAGTAGAAATTTAATTTTGTGAAACTATTATAATGGGAAATAATTTATTGCAGTTTTAGCCACGATTTTGCTTTAAACACTGTTTCTCATGATTGTTTTACCCCGTGTCATTAATAAATTTGGGTCAACGCTGCTGTTACTGCAGCTCATCCCAAAATTTCATGTGCAGGAAAGGAAATAGAAGATGAAAATTCACATGGAAAATTTCAGTCTAAAAACTCTTAAGAAAAAAAAAAAAAAGGGGGTTGCAGTAAATGTGGGTTTATTAAAACCTTCAGCATTCTTCAGTCAGAAAGAACTGGACTGTAAAATGAGAGTTACAGGTGGCCAGCATTTAATTTGTGTAAATTCAATGAATGCCAAACGAAACAGAGAACAGCCAGGAGGAGGAGTAACTACAATCATTTCTACAATTGGCTCTGTATTTTAATATCTACATTAAATTATCCCACGGAATATTACACAGAACTAGATCAGCACCTCCAGGTGACTCTGAGAGGACAGCAGCTACTTGAAAAATCAAATTTCCAAGGCTGGAAACGCCTCTCCAGGAGATAATTTTGAGCTCTGTCATTGTCTGGATGTTGTCAGTACCTCCCCAAAAAATCTCATTTTTTCCCCGCAGGGGAGTTGCTGATGCTCTGTGATAGCAAATAAATAACTTTCATCATTGCAAAGGTGGGGATTCAGGTGGGCAGAGATTTTGGGTTGAGGTTTTTATCCCTGGTTGAGCTGAGCAGTGAGAGCAGCCACAGCTCTGTGAGCAGGAATTCACCTCCCACAGTAAACTCACGTTGGAAATGGTTCTGGTTTGATGGTCTTTAAAATCAGGGGAGAAAACTCGTGCTGACTTAAATTCACATTAAAAAAAAAAATTAGTTAACGCGCCTTTTTTTTTTTTTCTTTTTTCCCTCTTTTTTCTTGCCTTTTTTTTTTTTTTGCCTTTTTTTTGCTTTTTTTTTTTGCTTTCCCCCTTTTTCTTTCTCTCTTTTTTTTTTTTTTTTTTTTTTTTCCCTCCTGCTGGCACACTCGCCCCAACCACAACTTCCTAAATTCAGAAATCAGAGGAATTCCATGTACAGAGAGGATTGAGCCCCTCTAGCTCCTGCCGATACCAGAGGTGAAAAAAAATTTAAAATAATTGGAATAAAAGTGGTTGATGTCTCTGGTTTTCTGCCAGGCTCCTGTCGTGGTGCAGGGGTGAGGAGCAAGTGGAGGAGGAGGAGGATGAAGAAGAGGAAAATGAGGAAGAGGAGAAAGAAGAGGAAAAGGTGGAGGAGGAAGAAGAAGAGAAAAATTAAGAGGAAGAAGATGAAGAAGAGGAAAATGAGGAGGAGGATGAAGGAGAGGAAAATGGGGAGGAGGAGGTTGTAGAAGAGGAAAATAAGGAGGAGGAGGAGGAAGAGGAAAATTAAGAGGAGGAAGAAGAAGAGGAAAATTAAGAGCAGGAAGATGAAGAAGAGAAAAATGAGGAGGAGGATGAAGAAGAGGAAAATGAGGAGGAGGAGTAGAGGCAGCCCCTCAACTTTTCCTACCTGAAGCAGGTGGGATCCGAGCTCCATGGCCACGTTATCCAGGGGCCCGATCCTGCTCGGCTGTCCCCAGGCGTCGCCCAGACCTGGGGAAAGAAAAGGAGGATTTGGTCCAAGCGGGAAGATGAGCCCACGGGGAGGTGGGAAAGGAAAGGAAAGGCTGAGCCCCTTCTCCACACAGCCTTTGGGAATTGTTCTTTTTCCAGAGCGGAGCATCCCCGAGGATGAGATTCCCCGGAGAGCCCCCAGGGACAGCCCGTGTCCCTGTCCCTGTGTCCCTGTCCCCGTGAGCGGCCACCCCCGAGGTGGCCAAGAGGAGGATGAGGAGGTTGAAGAAGGCTGGAGCTCGATTGGAGATAAAATGTCCTGATTTCACCTGCGCACGGACGGCACGGACACAGCTTCAGCTCCCGCGGCCCCATCGAGCCCCGCTGACCCCATAACCCGGCCCCAAAGCTCAACCCCATAGCCCGACCCCAAAGCTCAACTCCATAGCCCGACCCCATAACCTGATCCCATAGCCTGACCCCATAGCCCAGCCCCAAAGCTCAACCCCATAACCCGATCCCAAAGCCCGACCCCAAAGCCAGACCCTATAACCCGACCCCATAACCTGACCCCAAAGCCAGACCCTATAACCCGACAGCCCGACCCTGCTTCAATGGCAGTAGAAGGTTCCTGATGGTGTGAGCAGGGGCGGCTGGGCTGGGGGTTGTGTTTTGGGGTTTTTTGGCGCTGATTTGGGGTTTGTTTGTTCATCACTGCCTCGGAGCCTCCCAGCAGCTCCCCGCTGGAGCCCAGACCGCCACCAAGAGCTGGACACTCCTGCGGCCACCTGCTCGGTGGCACTGTCCCCAAGGGATGGAGGGGAAGGGAAGGACAAGACCTCATCCCTTTGGTACCTCATTTTTGGGCCTTATTTTTGGAGAGAAAGGAGAACTCTGGGCTTCGGGGCGGCCGCGGAGCGCTGAGGGCCAGCGGCTCTGGATGGAGGGAGGGAAGTGGGTGCTGCCAGCCTGGAATTCCACCATGGGCCCTGGAATTCCACCATGGGCCCCGGAATTCCACCATGGGCCCCGGAATTCCACCATGGACCCGGGAATTCCACCATGGACCCAGGAATTCCACCGTGGGCCCAGGAATTCCACCCTGGGCCACGGAATTCCACCATGGGCCCTGGAATTCCACCATGTGCCCTGCAATTCCACCATGGACCCGGGAATTCCACCATGGACCTGAGAATTCCACCATGGGCCCTGGAATTCCATCACGGACCCGGGAATTCCACCATGGGCCCTGGAATTCCACCATGGACCTGAGAATTCCACCATGGACCTGGAATTCCACCATGGACCTGGAATTCCACCACAGGCCCCGGAATTCCACCACGGGCCCCGGAATTCCACCACGGGCCCCGGAATTCCATCATGGACCCGGGAATTCCACCATGGACCCGGGAATTCCATCATGGACCCCGGAATTCCACCATGGACCCGGGAATTCCATCATGGGCCCCAGAATTCCACCATGGGCCCCGGAATTCCATCATGGACCCAGGAATTCCACCATGGACCCGGGAATTCCATCATGGGCCCTGCCCCGTTGTGAAACCGAGCCCCTCTTTCCTCCCGGTGCTCTCTGTCCAGCCCCAGGTGCTTCCAAAGAAATCTCCTTTCTCTCGGAACGAGAGGGAAAAACTGGCAGAAATTCCTGCCCTGAATTTCTCCAGCTCCGTGATTTCCCCTCACGGATCCCTTTTTTGGTGCTGCTGGTTTTTAATGAAGGGGGGATTTCTCTCCGCTCTTGGGGCATCCCTTGGGATGGGCAGGATCTCCCGCTGGAGGGATGAGATGGTGAGGGGAGGACATGGAGCTTCCCCCCGAATCCTGATTCCTTTTCCCGGAGCTTGGCTCCGTGTCCTGCTCCCTCGGGGAAAGCGCGGAGGAGTTTCCCAAGCCGGCCAGGGGACACCTCGGCTGGCCCTGGGACTCCTTTTCGCAGTGCCAAGGCAGCAGCAACACCCAAGAAAAGGGTTTTGCATCCCCCTGTCCGTCCCCAAATTCCAGGAATTCATCTCCCGTGGGAAAGGGAAGAACACCTTCCCTGCCCTGAAAGGAGAGCCGGGAAATTCGCCGGCAAGAGCCAAACGAAAATTGGCGCTTTTCTCCGCCTCTTCCCAAATCTCCGCTTGGAAAAGGCTCTTAAACATCCAGAGACACGGCAAAAAAAAAAAAGTCCTTTCCGCTGAAATGGTTTTTGGGGAGAAAAAGATGGGGAATGGCGGAGTCGTCCTGAAGTTTCTTTCCCGAGACGGCAACAAACGCAAAACTCCAGGGTCTGTCCCTGCGCCGCGGGGTTTTGCCTTTATTTCGATTTACTAATTACAAATTCCAGAATACGGGATTGAAAACCTACAAAGAGCGGAGTAAAAAACTGCCCCGAGCCCTTCCTTCCCGACAGACGGAGCAGATTTATTCCTGGAGCTCTCACGAAACTCTTCAAGAACGAGCCTCTGCCCCACCCGTGCGAGACAATTCGCTCCGTTCTGCCCTTTCACAGCACCCCAAAACCTGCACGAGTTTTGAGGTTCTTTCCTAGCCCGGAATAAATAATTAATAATAATAATAATAATAATAATAATAATAATAATAATAATAAAAAAAAAATCGCTTGCTCAGAATTGCTCCATTTGGAATTTTCAATTGGAGTGGCGATCGCGAGCGCGCATCAAACGTAGACACGCCCGGTGGATCAGCCTGGCATTCGTCTGAGCTTATTTTAAAGCCGGTGATTTTATCATTTAATCCGCCAGCAGATCGCTTTAAAGGTGAAAACGAAACGAATAAAAACCTCCCGTTCGAATAAAGGACTAAACGCCCGTTTAAGTTCTCCTCGGAGAGATTCGGGGACGCGCCATCGTGTCAATGGATGGATGTCACAGGCTCGGCCGGGCTGCTCCTGCCCGGCCAACAAATAACTCACAAATTCGCTCCGTGGCCTGGAGCGAGGCCAAAATCGCTGCCGAGCTTTTCCCGCAGCGCTCCTCCTTCGGGATGGGACTTTACCGGGACGGGAAGGGATCCCCGTCTGGGGATGCTGCCGGCTGTCCCACGCGATTTTGTTTGGAAGGAAAAGGTTTGGAAGAAAACTTTTTTCCAGGTGTCTCAGGCAGCAGGAGTTACCCCGAGAGAGAATTCAGATGGAGCATCCTCCCCGCAAGCGCTGGGAACACCCGTGGGGATGGCCTGGCCCCGAGCGCCGCTCCTTTGCCGTGCTGGAGGATCAGGAATCATCCAGATCCAGCGATCTGGGGGGATTCCAGCAGAGGAAAGCCGGGAAAACCGGGGCTGGGCTCAGCCACAGAGCCCGGGGCCCCGGCAGGACGGCGACTCGCCAGTCCCAGCCTGAATTTTCGCTTTTCTCTCCCCAGGCAAACATGGGCGAGATGAGGCTCTGTCCTGGTTTTTCCCGGAGTTTGGAGCGGTGTCTGTCCCCTCGGGCAGGGCAGGACCGGGATGCCCGAAGGGACAAACAGCGCTGTGCCCGCCCGACCCCTCCGGGCACCGCGGGGCAGCTCCGGCCCGGAACCCGAGAGGCGTTTAAACAAATCACCCCAAATTCCTGCTGCTTTTGCCCTTGAAAAAACCGGGGAAATTTTAGTACAGACACGGACAAAACCCCCCCTGAGTCTTTTGACATCTCTGGCTGTTTTTCCAAGTCGCTCAGCTCTCACTTTGTCCCATTCGTACATTTCCCGGTTTCCAGGCGGGCACAGCGGCGTGAGCGAAACCGTGACAAGATCTAGAAATATTTGGGAACAGCTCCCACCTTCTCTCTGGGTGTACAGCACTTCGTTCACACACGCACACACAGATTTGAAAGCCCGGTAGCTTTTCGGCTCGGGATTCTGCTAAAAGAATTATTTCGCCGTGTATTACGTTCAGTATCGGGTTGCTCTGTCACTTGGAGTATTTCTTTTGTGTCTGCCGTGGAGCCGGAGTCCTCCAGCCTTCACAAGGAACACGGGGACAAGGATGAGCCCTGGGGGTTCGCCTCCAATCCTGATTTTTGGGGTTTTCCCAGCGTGGTTGTGCCTGTCTCGGCAGGGAGAGCCCCGGGGAAATTCCCGAGGGGTTCCATCGAGTTTTGTGTCCCTGGTTGGGGCGAGGTGAGCTGGGGGAAGTCGGCAGCTCAGGGAAGGAGCAGGGCTGGGCAGGGATGTGCGGGGATCAGCCTCGGGAAGGTGGCCGAGGGCTGGGCGGTGGGAAGGGCGGGAATAAAGATCAAGACTTCTATTTTGTATTAAAAAAAAAAATACCCCAAAAACCAAAAAAACAACAACAAAAAAAACAAAAAAAAAAAAAAAAAAAAATGGGGGATAAAAAATTAAAAAACCCAAATCTGCCGCCCAGGACACCCGCACAAACCTGCCTCAACCCACCAGATGGTGTCCAGAGGCCCCAAAGAGGCCGGTCCTACAGACGGGGAGGTCACGGGCAGACCCACGGCAGTGACCCCCGCCCTTCCTTTCTGCCTCCTTCCCTCCGCTCCGGCCGGGACAGACCCGAGCGACCCCGCCCCGACCCCGCAGCGCTGGGAACGGCCCCAGGAAAACCCTAAAAAAAGAAAAAAACCCACCAAAACCCAAAAAAACCCGCTTTTGTTTTAGTAAGACCTTTAATGTCGCTATTAGTGGTTAGTACAATAGGGGCCGGCTTTCCAAAAGGGATTACTCACGCCTCGCCCTTTTTTTATTTGTTGAATTCATTAACGAACTTTTTTTTTTTTTTTTTTTTTTTTTTTTTTTTTTTTTTTTTTTTTTAATATCCCCCGAGCGCGTGGGACAATCAGGTGAAATAGCTGCGATTCGCCTCGATTTTCTTAAAATACACATTCCTGGCCAGGTTTAAACGGAGACAGAAGGCTGTGGATATTCCTAGTAATTTCTATTTTGTGCCTCTCGGAATAAGGGAGGTCTGAGATTTACCGCTCCGTCACTTTATTCAGATTATATTTTGGGTCGTGTATTAATTAGCTGGCTCCCATCCGGTTTGAACGACCATAAATGTCCAATTTCATAATCGTTTTTGGACACTGCGCTGGGGCCGGGGGAAGGGTGACGATTTCAGTCTGCCATAACCTTGGGGCAGAGAATCGCGGCTTTTTAAACACGATCCATTCTCGCCTCTCTTCCTTTCATTAGCTCCTTTTCAAAATAAATAATCATAATAATAAAATTTTTAAAAATACTGACGGCGGAGAGAGAAGGCGACTCGCGGTGTACTTTTTGTTGTACAGTAACAAAGCCGTGGCGACAACAACAACAACAAACCCAAACCCAAGCCCGAAAACACGAGCGAAGACCGAGAGCGGGGGAGGCTGGAGCCTGCCGTGTCCTGACTTTAACTCCTGAATCTCAAGGTCGCAGCGATTCCGGCAGGGCTCAGTCTGGGATATCGGAGCACCAAATTGCCCCTTGCAGGGCTCGTACTGCCAGGGCGAAAGGAGCTGGGGTAAAAATCCCTTTGGGACAAAAGGAGCTGGGGTAAAAATCCCTTTGGGACGAAAGGAGCTGGGGTAAAAATCCCTCTGGGACGAAAGGAGCTGGGGTAAAAATCCCTCTGGGACGAAAGGAGCTGGGGTAAAAATCCCTTTAGGACGAAAGGAGCTGGGGTAAAAATCCCTTTGGGACAAAAGGAGCTGGGGTAAAAATCCCTTTAGGACGAAAAGAGCTGGGGTAAAAATCCCTCTGGGACGGAAGGAGCTGGGGTAAAAATCCCTTTGGGATGAAAGGAGCTGGGGTAGAAATCCCTCTGGGACGAAAGGAGCTGGGGTAAAAATCCCTTTGGGAGGAAAGGAGCTGGGGTAGAAATCCCTTTAGGACGAAAGGAGCTGCGGTAAAAATCCCTTTGGGACGAAAGGAGCTGGGGTAAAAATCCCTTTGGGACGGAAGGAGTTGGGGTAAAAATCCCTTTGGGACGGAAGGAGCTGGGGTAAAAATCTCTTTGGGACAAAAGGAGCTGGGGTAAAAATCCCTTTAGGACGAAAGGAGCTGGGGTAAAAATCCCTTTAGGACGAAAGGAGCTGCGGTAAAAATCCCTTTAGGACGAAAGGAGCTGGGGTAAAAATCTCTTTGGGACGAAAGGAGCTGGGGTAAAAATCCCTTTTCAGTTCTCGGAGCCTGAGAGGGTTGTGTCCACCTTCGGGAAAAGCCTGCCCGGGCTGAGCAGACCTGTCCCAAGCCCTGACAAACCCTGTGCGGATCAATCACCTCGCTCAGGGGCTCGAACTTTCCCCAAACTACGTGTCAGCTCGCTGTGGAAATCAGGGGCTCAGCCATCCGCCGAGGGGTTTAAAACCACAACCCTCCTCTCTCTTTCTCTCTCTCTCTCTCTTTTCCACTCCAGTCTAGACAGAGCTGAGAGCCAACTCTGCAGCTGAACAAGGCTTCTGGTGGTGCTGGCCGCAGTTAACCGGGCCCAGCACTGCTCTGGTGGCCTCTCAGATCTGTCCCCACCACCCTGTCACCCCTTTAAGCCTCACAAGGTGACTGCTGGGTGGTGGATCCCCTCTCCGGGGACAATTCCCGGGGGATTTGCCTCGGGAGGGGAGGCCGGGGCTGGAGAGGGGACTTGGGATGTGCCCACCTTAATTTCCCAGCCCAGGATCTCGGGTGTCCCGCAGCCATCGGGTCCAGCCCAGCCCCTGGAATTCTTTCTTTCCCCAGGATTGAAGCTGGGAAGAATTTCCGGGCTCTTTCCCCTCCCAGTAAATCCAACTGGAAACCAGTAACCGAGTATGGGGAGGGGGCGAAGGAAGGACGGACAGAAGGACGGAGGGATGGGATCTCCTTCCACGGGCAAATCCCCAGGGAGAGGGAAGTTTGGGTGATGCGAGACTGTGTGGAAAAATCCCCTAAAAAAAAAAAAACCAACCCAAAAAATCCTTTCTGCAGCCGCCTCTGTCCGGCTCCCCCTATTTCTCTTCCACCCTCCCAGGCACTAAACTCCGGGCTCGGGGACCGGGAGGAGGTAATTCCGCCGGCCTGTCATCCCTGCATGCAAAGCTTTGGTTTTCAGCGTATTTCCAGCCGCACTTAAGACGATGAAAGATCAGGAATTCGCTGTATGCATTTAAACGTTGCCCTTAATAAGCAGAGTGTGCGGAAGCGCACGCCCGGCCTGTTTAGGGAAGACAGACACATAAAACACACCCGGGCCGTGGGTATAAACCTGCTCTCGGGGTCGTCTCGTTGCTCTTGAGGATCAGCGGGGCTGGAAAAGCCGCGACGCCATCCAGCAGCATCTCGAAAACGTGCCGCTTTTCCCCTTCTCCTAAATCAAAGGCGTTCGGGGAGGGCACGTTTTCGCGAGTGACCCCCCCCACCTCCAAAATTACCACGGGGAAAATTTTCCCGGTGGGGAATAATGGCTGGGAAATGCGGCGGAGCAGCTCCTCGGCTCCCCTTGTTCCGCCGGCTAAAGGAGCCTTGGCTTCCCTTAGCACGGCTGCTCCGTGCTCCCGAAATTTCTGAATTAAATGGCCACCACGGTAAGCTTTGCTCGGGTTGGGAGGGTTTGTTTTGGTGTTGGTTTTTTTAAATTATTATTATTATTATTTTCCCCGCCCTCCCTCTGTTTTATTTTTGGTCGCGTTTTTATTTATTTCTTTTTTTTTTTTTTTTTTTTTAGCCTTTTTAAATAAAGCTCCTTAGAAACCTCGCCGGAGAGCCTCAGCCCTCCTTTCGCCTTGCGGAATTTGCTAATTCCTTCACCCTGCTCCGAGCCTGGAGAAGGCACAAAATGACAAAATGACAAAGCGGGGCAGTGCCTAGGCTTTATTCAGCCACCCTCGGGCACTGAGCAGCGCTTCGCTCCGCCGCTCGCATCAGCCCAGCGCCCGCACGGACAGCGCAGCGCTCCGGGGGAAGGTTCGGGGCTCCGAGAGGCTGAATTTGCCCAAACCCTGCGGGAAACTGCCGGGCCTCGCTGCTGGGTGTCCCGCAGAAATGTCCCAGCCCGGCCCTGGAGCAGCGGGGACCCGGCCAGGCTCAGCTCGGACCTTCCTCCCCTTCTCTGGCCAGCCCCAGGAGAAGCCGCAGGGCCTCCCAGCTGGTTTTCCCTAGCTGCGGAAAACTCCAAGCGAAACAAAATCATAATAACAAGCGCACAGTTTGGTGGAGTTTGGTTGGTTTTTTTTTTTTCCTCCCTGACCGTGGCCGGAGGGGAAGCGCCGTGCCCAGGGGCCGTCCCCGGGCTCCTCCGGGGCTCAGGACACGAACCGAGCCCGTTCTCACCGGGACGGTCCCTCCGAGCCCACGGGGCTCAATTGTCACCCCAGGAGGAGGAGGAGGAGGAGAAAGGAGGGGATAAACCAACCCGCTCTGCCTCCTCTCCCAGGGCGGACAGACACATTTCCAGCCCGCTTTTCTCCTCAATCCCTCCTGGCTCGTTCTGAGACCCCTGCGGGCATCCCTTCGCTCCTGCCGGGGCGCCGATGGGGTCGTGCCCAGCCCGGTCCCTCTGTCCCTCTGTCCCCCGGCCCGTGGTGCCTCCCTTGTCCCTCCCCGGAGTCCCCGGGCTGGTTTTACCTTCGGGAAAGACGGCTCGCATTTTCAGGTAGCTGGTGGTGAGGCGGATGATGGACGCTTTGTCCAGCTGCGAGGTGATGGCCGAGGGCAGGGGCAGGAGTTTGGCCAGCTCGTAGAATTCTCCATTTTCTTTTTCCCGTCTAGTCTTTGCCGCGTTCTTGGATTTTTCCTTCATCGCGACTGCTGCAAGGCGGGGATGTCACTGGCATATTAGACCCGATTCTTCCGAATGGCAGGGGGGCATGGATTTCGAGTGCGGAGTTAGTATTTTCGTTCAAGGAAGGGAATTGACCCAAATCAAATCATTAATAATAATAATAATAATAATAATAATAAACAACGAAGCGGGGGAAAAAATAAGATAAAAAGGAGAGGGAAAAATAAAGGCAAACCAAGCAAATAAAATCAACACCAAGAGAAATGGTGCGAGGAGAGGGGAGGTGATCTCTGAGCTGCAATCGGGACGGGAAAGGCGCTCGGGGAAGGCAGTTCTGCTCCCACCCTGCAGCAGCGAGGGCTTCCAAACCCAGGCTGAAAGACCCACGGCAAGCTTCGTCCTCTGCGTGCAGCTGGGAATCGGATCCTGATCTTCTCCTCAACGGGGAGCAAACCGCTGGGTTCCTTTCACCGACCCATTTCTTCTACTCAATCCTTCCCCGTCCAAAAATAACGATTGAAAAAAAAATTAAAAAAAAAAAAAAAAGGGGGGGAAACAAACAAAAAAGAAAAAAAAAAAAGAAAGTAGAGCGTCCATGCAAGAGATCATTGGGCTAAGCAGGCTGAACCACTTTTGGAACGTTTTGTCTCTCAAGGAAAAAAAAAAAACAAAAAAACCAAACCAAAAAACCAACAACAAAAAACCCCCCACAACCAAAAAAAAAAAAAAAAAAAAAAAAAAAAAAAAGGAAACGGAACGACCGCGCTTGCTGGTTGAACGAAGTGCAAAACGAGCTGGTCCCGGAGATGCCGAGGACACGACGAGCTCCGCGCTGAACCAAAGTCAAAGCTGCGGGCGGCAGCTGATGGGCTGGAGCGTTCCGGGCTCAGCAGCAGCTCTCCGGGCCGTGGCCTCGGGGCTCCTTTTCCCTCCGGCCGTGGCCTCGGGGCTCCGGCAGCTCCGGCCCGCGGGGCTCCTGCTGCTGCTGCTGCCGGCTCCGAGCGCGCTTCTCATGCGGAGTCAAATTAAAGGATCCGTTTTCTTCCTCGGGACCCGTGCCACTTCAGCGTTGTCTCTTTCCAAACAAGTCCCAGCGTTGGCAAAGGCGCGGCATCGATTTCTTTTTTTTTTTTGTTGTTGCTTTATTTATTGGTTTGGTTCTTAGTTTTGTTCTCTCTTTCTCTCTCTCTTTTTTTTTTTTCCTCCTTTTAAAGAAAAAAGAATTTGAAGGATGGGAATCGTTTCTCTTGTCTCTCTCTCTTTTTTTTTTAAGTTTTGTTTCTTTTTTTATTTGTCACGTATCTCAAGAGCGAAGCGGCGGCTCTTTGGCAGAGTCATGCCTTTCAAAGGCAAGGGGAGGGTTTGCTCGCATTCACCTCCCGCGATTCGGCAAGGATCGAAGGTAAAATTCCCCTCCTCTCGGAAATCGCAGCCGCCACGCTCCTCGTCTCAAAGCACCGATATCTCCGCTTATTTTTTTTCCTTTTTTTTTCCCCTCGCTTTTTTTTTTTTTTAATTTTTTTTTTCCCAGAGGCAGAAGGAGCTCTGAAGCGGACCTCTCGCTTAATTCTTTAGCAAAGGCTGCAGAAAGCCAGCGGAGCCCTCCAGAGGGGAGGGGATAATGTAGCCGTGACGTGTCCTCCAGCGCAGCGCCCTCCGAGGGACCCAAAAGCAGCGGAGCCAGAGCCGAGCTCAATCAGCACTTGCGAGGGGACAGGAGGGCGGGGGCCACAGCCTGGGCACCTTTCTGCCCTTCTCCGTGACCCCAAGGAGGGGTTTGTCCCCGCAGCCGCCGCGCGGGGTGTGTGACACGCGTGGGGCTCCTTCCCCAAGGAGAATTTCTTTCCCCCGTTGTTCTGGCGCTGGGCAAAGCGCACCTGGACACGCACACAGGTACGCGTGGCTGGGGCACACAGGTATTTGGAGGCTCTAGGAAAGATCCATTTTCCATATTACACGTGTAAATACAAATCTATCCGCACACGGACAGTGAGGACATGAGGAGGAGGCGGCTGAGCTCCGCGGGAGCCCAGAGGCCTTTAACCCCGCAGCTGCCGGAGCACCAAGCAACAATTTTTATTATTTTATTTTATTTATTTTTTCTCCTTCTGCCGGAGAAATAAATCCCGGAGCGCCCAGAACCTTTCCCTCAGGGTTGTGACCGTAGAACTCGAGGCCACCTTGTCACAAAAAGCCACCCCTGGGTCCCTCCTCATGTCCCCAGAGAGGGAATTAAACCCAGCCCGTGCCCGGCCAGCTTTAACCCCATGGGAGCCCTTGAACAGCCCCTCGCTGCTTTTGGGGACACAAAACCTCGCGTGTGTCGCTGTCACACGGACACACAGCCCCCCGGACACGCGTGGGGATTAAAACAACGAGGGAAAAAAGGAGAGAAAGGAAGGAGCAGCAGAGACATCCAGGGCGCCGAGGGGGATGGGACACACAAAGCACCGGTCCTTAATATTAATCCCGGCCAGAGGCTCGGCCGGCGGGCGAGTGTGTGTTTGCTTAAGCTGGCCCTGCCCTCTGTAATTATCCCATTAGAGCAGAAAGAGCCCGGCCCGGCCGTGCTGAGGGAAAGGCCACGCTCTTTAACCCGCCCGGGCCACCACAGCCCGAGGGATGGCCGGTGGGGACACCGCGACACTGCGACATCTCTGCCTGGACATTCGGGCCCAGCGGAGCCCCAAAAAGGTTCCAGGACAAATTGGTCCCAAATCCATCCCCTCGGGTACCCTCAGAGGCCGGCTCTTGGCTGTGGGGAAGCGAACTGGGAATGGGATTTAGGCTGGAGATGCATCGCAGGTCAAGGGAAAAGGAGCGAAAACCTAAATGGGAGATGTGCCCTGTTTTTTCCTCCTTGCGCTGCTTTTTTTTATCCTTATAGGGGTAAATATGGGGGAAAAATAAGGGGAAAATAGCAGCGTAGTGTCCTTCTTTATGGGGACGCTCTCCTGGGTATATTTATGTCAGATTTAACCCGCCGCCGTATTTTTATTTTTGTGGGTTTTTTTTACTGAAGCGTGTTTCTGTTGGGACTTTCTGCCGAGCAAATTAAATTAAAGGAGGGAAAAAAAAAACAACCCCTCCGTAAACACCAAACAAAACCAAACCAAACCCACAAAACCAAAAAACAGCCGTCGAAAAGAAACTTCAGCTTTTCGGGGAAATTCTCAAAGTTCAATGCCACCTCCGCCCGCCGCCGAAACTGGACGTATGAGCAGAGGTAAAGTATATCTGTATCTACATATATATATATATACCGGGGGAAAATATTTTATTTCTATATAGATATATTTCTTTTTTTTTCTTTTTTCTTTTTTTTTTTTTTTTTTTTTCTTTTTTTTCGGAAAATTAACTCTATATCAAGGTAAGTCCTAACGGGAATCCGGTTTTAACAAGCCCAATTCCCGAGGAGGAATTTCTCTGGGACAATTTCTGTGTCCTGTCACCCAAATATAGCGACAAACGACCGGGGTGGCGAAGGAAAGAGTGAGGGGAGCTTGTTGTGTTTCCAAGGAATTGCGGCGATCTGGGGAAAAAAAGGTTTGAAAATGTTTTCAGCAGAATCCCGAGAGAAAAAGAAAAAAATCCAGAGTGGCCCAAATCTATGGAGGTGAATTCGCGGTGAGTCCGAGGTGGCTGCGGGGATTTCCCTGAGATCTTATTCCTAAGAAACTCCTCGTCGGCACGAAGATAAACGAGGGGAAGAAATAAAACGATTTAATATTGAAATATTCAGATCAGGGTTTCACGGGCACCTTGTTGTGGGATCCCAAACGGGGCGTGCATAAACCCCACTGTTATTTAACAACATTTTGCTTTTGCTTGGAGGGGAAAACTTTTCCCAAGGTGGGAGACAGAGGGAGAGAATTTCTCCCCCAGGTGAGCTGTGTTGCAGGGGAACATTTCCAACTTTATTTTTTTTCATTTCTTTTTTTCCTAATTTTTCCCCTTTTTTTTTTTTTTTTTTTTTTTTTTTTTTTTTTTTTTGGAGGGGGGGTGTGGGTGTGAGGGATTTATGTTTTGTTTTGTGTTTTGGTTGGGTTTGATTTTTTAGGATGGGGTTTTTTTTGGTTTGTTTTCCTTCCCAGGATTTTCAACTGGAGACGGAAAATGAGAGGTGAGAATAAACCCCCAAACAAACTCTTTTCGCAGCTCCCTTGCCTGGATGGATGTCCCGTGTCTGGATGCTCATGAGGACAAGCCCGAGGGGGTTCAACACCTTTTTTAGGGGGGGAAATTCTTCATTTTTTAGGTGGGTTCAGCACAGCCGGGACCCCCAGCACCGCTCCCTTCGTGTCCCTGCCTGAGATCCAAAGGAATTCCCAGGGGACAGGACGGGGGCTGCCATCCCCCGTGTCCGTGGAAGTGCCACTCTTTCCCAAAAAATCCCCCCCAAAACTTCTCAGGGCCGTGATTTTGGTGTTAGTTGAATTTTCTTGCCTTTTTTTTTTTTCTTTTTCTCCCCCTTCGGTGGAGGCCGGGGAGGAAATCGGGGCTGCGGAGCCGAGCACAGAGCGGGGCTTAACTTTAGTCTGAGGTGCTTAGCTGAAGTATTAACTGTGAGAAATACCACCGAGTTCCACAGGAAAGAAAATACCGTCAGATATTTGAACATTTCCAGGCTGCACCATCAGCACAGCCCGAGGACCAGCGGTGCTCATTGTCCCCGGAGGAATCCCCCGGATATTTTTATTTTATTTTTTTATTTTATTTTTAATTTTTATTTTTTTAAATTTTTCTTTTATTATTATATTATTTTACTTTTACTTTTTTATTTTTTTATTTTTTATTCTTTTATTTTTATTTTATTTTGTTTTTCTTTTATTTTTCTTTTTTTTTCTTTTTTCTTTTTTTTTCTTTTTTTTTCTTTTTTCTTTTTTTTCTTCTTTTTTTTTCTTTTTTTTTCTTTTTTCTTTTTTTCTTTTTTTCTTTTTTTTTCTTTTATTTTTCTTTTATTTTTCTTTTATTTTTCTTTTACTTTTCTTTTCTTTTCTTTTACTTTTCTTTTCTTTTTCTTTTCTTTTTCTTTTTTTTTTTCTTTTTTTCTTTTTTCTTTTTCTTTTTCTTTTCTTTTCTTTCTTTTTCTTCTTTTTCTTTCTTTTTTCTTTTCTTTTCCTTTTCTTTTTCCTTTTCTTTTCCTTTTCTTTTCCTTTTCTTTTCCTTTTCTTTTCCCTTTCTTTCCTTTTCTTTTCTTTATTTTTCTTTATTTTTCTTTTATTTTTCTTTTTATTTTCTTTATTTTTCTTTTATTTTTCTTTTATTTTTCTTTTATTTTTCTTTTATTTTTCTTTTATTTTTCTTTTTTCTTTTTTCTTTTATTTTTTTTAATTTTTCTTTTCTTTTTCTTTTTCTTGTTATTGTTATTTTATTTTTTTAAATTTTTATTTTATTTTATTTCATTTTATTTCATTTTATTCTATTATTTTTTCCCCCCTGTAACTACTGCTCCCAAGTGTGGCTGTGCACACACAGCCGCTCACACAGGCAAATCCCATAAACGCCGATAAACCAGATTCCTCGGGGTTTGTTTAACTTGCCACCCCATCTCCACATTCAGTGGGGTGCTTGAGGATTGCTGGGGAGGTGGACGATTTTTTGGGATCACCCTTCCAGGGTGACAAGCCCCTTCAGACAAAGTCGGACCCACAAACGTTTGGAAACACGACGGATTTGAACCGAACACTTGAAAGGGAAAAAAAGGAAGTGGAATCTCGGTGCTGGAATTATGAAACTATGCAGAAGGGAGGCCTCCGGCTGCAGGGGATCGTTTTCAGCTCCTTTCTGGAAGCTCTATCGCTGCTATTGTCCAACCTTTGCTGGCCACATGGGACACGTTTGGCAATAGGACAGAAAATTATTTCTACTGGGCATGAACTGGAAATATCCAGCTGGAGCATGGATCCCATTTCTAATCAGGGTGGAGGGAAGGAAATCTCAAGGCTCTTTCTTGTTGCTCAGACAGCATTTTTTTTTTTTTTTTTTCTTTTGGGGGGTGGGTTGTCAAAATCTCCTATCCAGAAAAAATACGGCTGTTTAAAAATGAATTAAGGGTTGTTATAAGGGTGGTTTGTTTGGTTTTTTTTTTTTTTTATACTCTTCCAACTTGTAAATTTGGGGGTTTTATTCTGCAGAAAGGGGTGCATGGTGTGTGTGTGTGTGGTGTGCAGTGACAACAGCAGGAGCTGTCAGAGTTGATGGACTGATCCAAATGGGTGATATTTGCAAAAAAAATATGCCCAAGTTAAAAACTCTCAACGCTCATGTTCGGGTCAGGTTTTCAATTTCAGTTTTCTGAGGAGAATAAACTTGTTTTGTTAAGGTCAACTTCATTTTTTTTTTTTCCTCCCCCTTCACAACCGGAGCTGGAATTCGATGAATTTTCCGAAAGTATTTTCATGTGGCTCCGATAATTGGTATTAATTATGACACCCAAAGTTTCGTGACCAAACATTTGCTGCTGCTAATGTAAGCTGCAAACCATATTTCTTTTAAGAAAGGGAGATAGTTTAAAAGGCAAAAGCTGGGAATAGGAGAGGGAGTGTATCAATCAGGGAGAGGAAGCTTCTTGGCTGGAGAAACTGGAAAAAAAACCTAGTGGGAAAAGCACACACTGGATCATTTTTACTCTATCTGTCTGAAATCCTTTGAACGTTGTAAAAAGCCAAAGTGAGTATTTTTATTTACTTTTTCGAAGTTCTGCTCAGAGATTTGTTTTCTCAGTGGTCCTTGGCTTGTATGAACAGTGTGACTAATCTAGTGGAGATGAATAATGGATCTGTGAGGGATAGAGGAATTCTGATTCAAAAACATTTCTCTCTCTTTTTCTTTTTTTTTTTTTTAAATTTTTTTTTTCTTTCTTGGTAGTATTTTATGCTGCTTGGCATTCCATACATTATATAATGTCTGTCAGAAGGACTTTGGTAAAACTCGATGGTATAGTTTATAAATGCTTTTAGTCATGGTTTAGAAATGACGGATGGAAAACGTTACTTATGAATAATGCTAATTACGCCTAATTATGTGATGTTTTACTCTGTTCTGAGCACAGCCATAGGCAAATGAATGTGCTGTCATTAACAACTGCACCTTTGATTTCTGAATGGGTTTTCTTTTTCCGTGGACAGGCAGAGAAATTTCAGTGAAGAATTGAGCTTTTCACAAAGGACTGGAACACGAGGGGCACGGAGGAGGAAAAGCAGAAATTCTGGTCAAGGCCACTTTTGTGAACTCCAACCTCAAATGGACCTGGATCAGCCAAAACTCCACGGCAGGAGCTTAAAGCAGCTTGGAATTCCCAAAGTGCAGCCCCAACAAGGCAGGAGAAACACTGGGAATAGAGGGAATGAAGGGAAGGGAAGGGAAGGGAAGATTTCTTTGCTGGTGCCATCAGGCCAATTGGGAAGGTCTCGCATGGGAAAAGTGAAAATTCACCTCTACAGGAACTTGCTCCTTTTCCCCCCTTATTTTTTCCAGCTTTTCTTGCCTTCTTTCTTTAGTCAGGGCTCATATCACCAAAGTTTCCATGTTTTATTGGAGGAGTTTGGGATAGGTTGGATCTTAACTAAACAAAGATGACCCAAGTTCAGCCTCTGTCACCGTTGGGAAGACACCCAGAAGATGCTGCCCTCCAAAATGATCTGTTTGGCCCTTGGGCGCTGATCCTGAAATTTGAACCCCAAACTCCACCAAAACCAAGGGATCAGTGAGGAATACATGGCCCAAATGCACTGAAAGCTTCTCCCTTTCCGCTTTCCAGCAGAAAATGTCCTTGTTTTACACACAAAATCAGTCAGAAGGTGAATTCCCAGGCTCAGCTCTCTCCTTTCTCCCAAGGGGTTCAACCACAACCTCTCGAGGTGGGTGGGCCTTTCCTGGGGTGGTGGACATCCCCCAGAGCCACCCTGTCACCTCCCCTCAGCTGGACAGGGGAGAGAAAATACCATGAAAGGCTCCTGGGTTGAGATAAGGACAGGGAGAACGCTCAAGAGTTGCTGTCACAGGCAAAGCAGGCTTGACTTGGGGAAAAAATGAACGTATTTCCCATCAAAGCAGGGCAGGATGATGAGAAATAAAAAGTAGGTCTTAAAAAATACCTTTTCCCCACCCCTCTCCTCTTCCTAGGCTCAAAATGCTCTTGATTTTTTTTTCCAGTGGCTCAGGGAGAGTTCCATCAGGAACTGCCCCAGAGTGTGTCTCTTTTCCATGGGGTCAGTCCTGTAGGAACTCCTCCAGTGTGGGTCCTTTCCATGGGGTCATTCCTACAGGAACTGCCCCAGTGTGGATCCTTTTCCCATGGGGTCAGTCCTACAGGAACTGTTCCAGTGTAGATCCTTTTCTGTGGGGTCAATCTTCAGGATTTGAAGGAATCTTCAGGATTCTGGAACTGATCACTTTTATCCATGGGGTCAGTCCCACAGGAATTGATCCTTTTTCTATGGAGTCAGTCCTTCAGGAACTGCTCCTTTTATCCACAGGGTCAGCCCTGCAGGAACTGTTCCAACTTCCATGGGGTCAATCCTACAGAAACTGATTCCTTTGCCCATGGGGTCATTCCTTCAGGAACCACTCCTTTTATCCATGGGGTCATTCCTTCAGGAGCTGCTTCTTTTATCCATGGGGTCAGTCCTGCAGGAACTGCTCCTTTTATCCATGGGATCAGTCCTTCAAGCAATGATCCTTTTATCCATGAGGTCAGTCTTTCAGGAACTTCTCCAGTGTGGATCCATTTTCCATGGGGTCAATCCTTCAGGAACTGATCCTTTTATCCATGGGGTCTGTCCTGCAGGAACTTCTCTAGTTTGGATCCTTTTTCCACGGGGTCAGACCTTCAAGAACTTCTTCCTTTCCCATGGGGTCAGTCCTTCAGGAACTGCTCCACCTTGGGGCTGCTGTGTGGGCTCCTCTTTCCACTTTTTAAATTATTTTATCATTATTATTATTTTTTTTTTTTGTTGGTTTGTTTTATTTTTGGGGGGTTTTTTTTGTTTTCGTGGAAAAGATGAAGATTGAAGTCTGAAATCCCTCAAAGACAACTGAACTTTCCCCTCAGCTCATCAATTTGGGATCACTCGGGGAAAATTTGGGAAAATGTTATTCTGCTCCAGACTTAGAGCTTGAACTCCGTTTTCTTTTTGCTTCTTCTCTTAAAACCCCAAACACAAACAAAGAAAAAACAAAACCAAAAACAAACCCAAAAAACACAACCAAACCAACAACAAATCAAAAAAACCCCACCAAAAACCAACAAGAATGGAAAGAAAATTCCAGCCAAGGAATGTCAGGATGAGGAAGATGTTCATGTCTGAGGTAGGAAAAGGCTCTAAGAACCAGCCAAGCATCCCTTGAAAACCTCCCTGTGCCTCCCTACTGCTCAATTATTTTATACATTCTTTGGGAAGAGCCCAATCCCAGAGCCATTTATAAGTTTGGAAATGATGCTGTGATTGGGATTATTTGCAAGGAAGTAGAAAACCTGGCTTTATGTCTTCAAAGTAAGTTTTATGATATTTTCCTATCAATTAAAAAAAAACCCAAACCCTAGACTCAACCAAACAAAACCCCCAAAAAATCCAAAATAAATGAGCAAACAACTAAACAGGAGAATATTCCATGTTGCTATAGACAAATTTCTATAATTTCCATAGAAAATATGGAATTATTAAAAATTTTTGGTGCCACTTATTATGAATTTCCAAAAATTCCTGCAATCATCTGTTCTCATCCTGAGTTCTCCATAAAACCAAGCTCAGCTAAATAAGATCCTTGGCTTTAAGTTTCCCAATACATTCGTTTTCTGAGGGGAAAAAAATCAGTAGATTTCCTGCACCAACACTAACTGATCCAAATTATTGCCTCCAAACTCTCCTTTTGTCACTTGAGTGGCTTCAGAAATTATTCCATTTCTCCTCCTGCTACAAGACAAATTCTGAATGTGCTTTTCTCTCCTCTTTCCTCCCTTTTGAGCCCAGAACCTTCTCTATGTTAATTTTTTTCCAGCTTTCTCTGCTGTGGGGTTTTTCCAGCACTGGAGAGGTGCCATTAGCATATCTTGGGAAAGCTTCCTGCAGTGGGGATTGGCAGAGAAATGTTTACCCTGAATAGATTGGGAGTGTTGGGCAGTGCAAATACAGTGGGATTGATTCTACCAATGCCTCTGACCCCTCAAAAAATGCAGCGTGGGCTAGAGAGTTCAAAAAAAAAAAAAACCAAAACACCCAGAGATTAACTGAATTTGTATAATTAATATGAGAAAAATATTCTCCCAATGCTTTGCCCACCATCACAGGGGAAATTTGGGCTCTAAACCCATAAATGTGGGATTTCAGGTCAGCAGAACCAGGCTTGAGACTGAGATTTACGAAAGCAAAGCGAGGGGAAATAGGAGCATGAAAAACGCAGGGAATATTATTTATCATGAATCCCTGGGAGAGTCAGCTGGAGGGCTGAACTGAATTTAGGAGCAGATAAAGCTGACAGATAAATCTCAGGCAAATCTGAGCTGAGAGCCCGGCGTGGTCAGAGGAATAAAATAGATGTGGTGATGAGAGGTGCTGGAGGAGAAGGGGAGCTCCGCACAAATCCAGCCCCATCTTCAATCAAAATGGGGATTTTTGGGGATCACTCAGCCAGAAGCTACAACTCCCCTGAGGTTTGCCTCGACACCAATAAAAACTCAGGGGTCTGATGCTGCAAACAGAGGTTCTGTGAAGAGGCCAAGCTCCTCATGAATCACCACCGTGGTCTTCGGTGTTTGCGCCCCGTGGAGGCTTTTCCAAGGGATGTCAGGTTTGAAACTCGATCTCCTGCTCCCTAATCCCAGCCAGGACTGGGATATTGGGGATTCAGGAACAATCCTACAATAGTTTGGGTTGGAGTGGACCTTTAATGCTGTCCAATTCCACCTTCCACCAGCCCAGGTTGTTTCTGAGCTCCGTCAGTTTTGATTCCCTATGAACTTCTGGGGAAGTGGTTTGATGATTTCTCAGGTTCAGCACCAGGGACACACAGGTTGTCTCCAGAGCCACAACTGAGTGAAATCAGACTGATTTATTATTTATTATTGATGCTGAAATAATAAAAAGGGAGAATTTCAACCTCTGTACTGGACCAGTAAATTAATGAAGGGAATATTCAGGCTCCTGGTGCGTGCACATCCATTTCCTTGATGCAGGACTTTGGATAACTTGATTTTAGCCAAGTAAAGGAAGGACTCTCAACTCCCCACTCTAAATTTCCTGGGTTTTGACAGATTAAATCAAATCCTTAAGGCCATTTTATCACAGTTTTTCCCCCTCTCTGTGCAAGCCTGTGATTTATACCCCCTTTTTATTGCACCAGCCTTTGTCTCGGCGCTGTTTGATTCAGCCCACTAATGGCCCTCAGCTGATTTTATTTTAGGAGCTGCAAATTTTG
>NW_027077103.1:0-29958 GCF_009819655.1 Sylvia atricapilla | reverse complement strand
TTTTTTTTTAGGAAGATAGTTATAACAACAAATTGAGGAACCGAGCCCATGGAATTCCATAAAAAAAATCTGGGAAAATCAGGGAATTTGGGGAAAATCCTGAGTTGGGCAAAGCAGGAAAAGGAGCAGCAGGGAAAAAATAATTCCTGGCATTTTTAGGAGTTTTGGGATAAATTTCCAAGAAATCTCATCAAAAAATTGGATTTTTTTTTTCCTTTTTTTTTCTGGGAATTTTCCAGTGAGGGGAAAAAAAAAAAAAAAAAGAAAAAAGAAAAAAGAAAAAAACCCGTTCAGAGCAGAAAAAGGATTTTTTTTTTTAATTATTTGGGGGAAAAATCCTAAAAATTTCCCTTTTCCATGTAAAAAAAATTCCCAAAAATTAGATATGAAAATTCCAGCCCTTTCCAGTGGATTTTTTGGGATCGAGAAAATCTCGGCTGAGAGAAGGAAAAGAAGCAGGAAAAGGAGAATTTTTTTTATTTTTTTCCCCAGGAATTATTGTTGCGATTAAAATTAAATTAAAATTGAAATTAAATTAAAAATCCTCCCCCCCCCAAAAAAAATTCCTTTTCCATGTCAAAAATCCCCAAATTTGGAGATAAAAATTCCAGCCCTTTCCAGTGTTTTTTTGGGATCGAGAAAATCTCGGCTGGTGAAGAGGAAAAGAAGCAGGAAAAGGAGATTTTTTTTTAATTTTTCCCAGAATTATTTGTGTGAAAAGGAGAAAAAAAATCCAAAAAAAAATCCCTTTTCCATTAAAAAATCCCCAAATTTGGAGATGAAAATTCCAGCCCTTTCCAGTGTTTTTTGGGATTGAGAAAATCTCGGCTGGTGAAGAGGAAAAGAAGCAGGAAAAGGAGATTTTTTTTAATTTTTCCCGGAATTATTTGTGTGAAAAGGAGAAAAAAAATCCCCTAAAAAATCCCTTTTCCGTTAAAAAATCCCCAAATTTGGAGATAAAAATTCCAGCCCTTTCCAGTGTTTTTTTGGGATTGAGAAAATCTCGGCTGAGGGAAGGAAAAGGAGCAGGAAAAGGAGATTTTTTTTAATTTTTTTCCCCAGGAATTATTGTTGCGATTAAAATTAAATTAAAATTGAAATTAAATTAAAAATCCTCCCCCCCCAAAAAAAATTCCTTTTCCATGTCAAAAATCCTCAAATTTGGAGATAAAAATTCCAGCCATTTCCAGTGTTTTTTTGGATTGAGAAAACCTCGGCTGGTGAAGAGGAAAAGGAACAGGAAAAGGAGATTTTTTTTTTAATTTTTCCCGGAATTATTTGTGTGAAAAGGAGAAAAAAAATCAAAAAAAAAATCCCTTTTCCGTTAAAAAATCCCCAAATTTGGAGATAAAAATTCCAGCCCTTTCCAGTGTTTTTTTGGGATCAAGAAAATCTCGGCTGAGGGAAGGAAAAGAAGCAGGAAAAGGAGATTTTTTTTTTTCCCCAGGAATTATTAAAATTAAACTAAAATTGAAATTAAATTAAAAATCCCCCCCCCCAAAAAAAAATCCCTTTTCCATGTCAAAAATCCCCAAATTTGGAGATAAAAATTCCAGCCTTTTCCAGTGTTTTTTTTGGGATCGAGAAAATCTCGGCTGAGGGAAGGAAAAGAAGCAGGAAAAGGAGATTTTTTTTTATTTTTTTCCCCAGGAATTATTGTTGCGATTAAAATTAAATTAAAATTGAAATTAAATTAAAAATCCTCCCCCCCCAAAAAAAAATTCCTTTTCCATGTCAAAAATCCCCAAATTTGGAGATAAAAATTCCAGCCCTTTCCAGTGGTTTTTTTGGGATCGAGAAAATCTCGGCTGAGGGAAGGAAAAGGAGCAGGAAAAGGAGATTTTTTTTTTTTAATTTTTCCCAGCATTATTTGTGGGAAAAGGAGAAAAAAAATCCCCTAAAAAATCTTTTTTCCATGTCAAAAATCCCCAAATTTGGAGATAAAAATTCCAGCCCTTTCCAGTGTTTTTTTTTTGGGATCAAGAAAATCTCGGCTGCTGAAGAGGAAAAGGAGCAGGAAAAGGAGATTTTTTTTTTTAATTTTCCCCGGAATTATTTGTGTGAAAAGGAGAAAAAAAATCCAAAAAAAAATCCCTTTTCCATGTCAAAAATCCCCAAATTTGGAGATAAAAATTCCAGCCCTTTCCAGTGTTTTTTTGGGATCAAGAAAATCTCGGCTGAGGGAAGGAAAAGAAGCAGGAAAAGGAGATTTTTTTTTTTCCCCAGGAATTATTGTTGGGATTAAAATTAAATTAAAATTGAAATTAAATTAAAATTGAAATTAAAGTAAAAATTCCCCCCCCAAAAAAAATCCCTTTTCCATGTCAAAAATCCCCAAATTTGGAGATAAAAATTCCAGCCCTTTCCAGTGTTTTTTTGGGATCGAGAAAATCTCGGCTGAGGGAAGGAAAAGAAGCAGGAAAAGGAGATTTTTTTTTTTCCCCCAGGAATTATTAAAATTAAATTAAAATTGAAATTAAATTAAAAATCCCACCCCCCCAAAAAAATCCCTTTTCCATGTAAAAAATCCCCAAATTTGGAGATAAAAATTCCAGCCCTTTCCAGTGTTTTTTGGGATCGAGAAAACCTCGGCTGAGGGAAGGAAAAGAAGCAGGAAAAGGAGATTTTTTTACATTTTTCCCAGAATTATTTGTGTGAAAAGGAGAAAAAAAAATCAAAAAAAAAATCCCTTTTCCATGTCAAAAATCCCCAAATTTGGAGATAAAAATTCCAGCCCTTTCCAGTGTTTTTTTTGGGATCGAGAAAATCTCGGCTGAGGGAAGGAAAAGAAGCAGGAAAAGGAGATTTTTTTTTTTTTTTCCCAGGAATTATTGTTGTGATTAAAATTAAATTAAAATTGAAATTAAATTAAAAATTCCTCCCCCCCAAAAAAATCCCTTTTCCATGTCAAAAATCCCCAAATTTGGAGATAAAAATTCCAGCCCTTTCCAGTGTTTTTTTGGGATTGAGAAAATCTCAGCTGGTGAAGAGGAAAAGGAGCAGGAAAAGGAGATTTTTTTTTTAATTTTTCCCAGAATTATTTGTGTGAAAAGGAGAAAAAAAAATCCCCTAAAAATCCCTTTTCCATTAAAAAATCCCCAAATTTGGAGATAAAAATTCCAGCCCTTTCCAGTGTTTTTTTTGGGATCGAGAAAATCTCGGCTGAGGGAAGGAAAAGAAACAGGAAAAGGAGATTTTTTTTTTTCCCCAGGAATTATTAAAATTAAATTAAAATTGAAATTAAATTAAAAATCCCCTAAAAATCCCTTTTCCATGTAAAAAATCCCAAAAATTTGAGATAAAAATTCCAGCCATTTCCAGTGTTTTTTTTTGGGATTGAGAAAATCTCGGCTGGTGAAGAGAAAAAGGAGCAGGAAAAGGAGATTTTTTACATTTTTCCCAGAATTATTTGTGTGAAAAGGAGAAAAAAAGTCCCCAAAAAAATCTTTTTTCCATTAAAAAAATCCCCAAATTTGGAGATAAAAATTCCAGCCCTTTCCAGTGTTTTTTTTTGGGATCGAGAAAACCTCGGCTGAGGAGGAGGAATTCTTCCCTTTCAAGGCAACCAGGGGATAAAATTCCCATTTTTTCGATGGGATTTGCTCCGAAAACTTGGGGGAAAAAAAAGGAGGAATTTTCCCCGTGGCTCAGGAGGAGCTGGAGGAGTTTTCCTTGGGATGCAGCCGGATCCTCTGGATGTGTTCGTAACACGACTGGAGGAGGAAAAAGAGAAAGAAAAAAAAAATAATTAGAGAAAAAAAAAAAAAAATCAAGAATTCCGATCCCCAAAAGAATTCCAACAAAATCCCCAAAATTCTGATTTTTTTTTTTTTTTTTTCCCTTCTCCCCCTAAAAATTCCCATCTCGCTGCGGAAAAATTGGAATTAGGGCAGAAAATTCCTGGAATTCCCGGAGGAGACGGAGTCGCCTCACCTCGAGCGCCGTGAGCAGGAAATCCCCCATCCCGCCCTCGCGGCTGGCGTCCAGCAGATCCCGGAGAAGGTGCAGTTCCGCTCCCAGGTGTTGGATCCTGCGGAAAAATCGATCCCAAAATTCGGGAAGAAAAGCTCCGGGGATGGAGAAGGGGTTGGAATTTTGGAGGGGAGGAGGAGGGAAGGGCTGGAATTTTGGTGGCTGCTGATTCCAGGAGGGATCTGGGGTCTCGGAATTTCCAGGATTGAAAATTGCCAGAATTCCCAAATTTCCAGAATCTCAGAATTCCCGAATCCCAGAATTCAAAAAATCCCAAATTTCCAGAATCCAAAAATTCAGAATTCAAGAATTCCCAGAATCCCAAAATTCCCAAATTCCCAAAATTCCCAAAATTCCCAAAATTCCCAAATCCCAGAATCCCAAAATTCCAGAATTCCCAAAATTCAGAATCTCAGAATTCAAAAATTCCCAGAATCCCAGAATTCAAAAATTCCCAAATTTCCAGAATCCCAAAATTCCAGAATCCCAGAATTCAAAAAATCCCAAATTTCCAGAATCCCAGAAATCCAAAATTCCCAGAATCCCAAATTCCCAGAATCCCAAAATTCCTGAATCCCAGAATTCCAAAATTCCAAAATTCCCAGAATTCCTAAAATTCCAGAATCCCAGAATTCAAAAATTCCCAGGAAATCCAAAATTCCCAGAATTCCCAAATTTCCAGAATCCCAGAATTCAAAAATTTCCAGAATTCCACAATCCCAGAATCCCAAAATTCCCAGAATCCCCAAATCCCCAGAATTCCAGAGGGTTTGGGGTTGGAAAGGTCCTTGTAGACGATCCAAGGGCAGGAACCTTTGATTATCCCAGTTTTTTCTGGGATAAGAGATGGAAACTCTGGAATTCCGAGATAAAACAACTCTCATTTTCCATAAAAACCCCTGAATATCCTGTGGGATAAAACTCTGGAATTTCAGGATAAAATTAATCTCATTTTCCATCAAATATCCTTTGGGATAAACACAGACACTCTGGAATTTCAGGATAAAATCTCATTTTCCATGAAAACGCTGGAATATCCTCTGGGCTAAACACACGGACACTCTGGAATTTTGGGATAAAATTCATCTCATTTTCTCTCAACTCTATTCTGGGATAAGAAAAGGGACCCTCTGCAATTCCGGGATAAAACCGATCTCATTTTCCAGGAAAACCTCAGATCGTTTTCTGGGCTAAGTCACGGACACTCCAGAATTCCACTTCCCATCCTAAAAAAAATATAAAACTCCCCAAAGCCACATCCAGCCCTAAATCCCGGAAATCTGGACCCCCCGCGGCTGGAGAAGGTTCCGGAAGGAGCCGGAGCCGCCCTGACCTGGCGCGGGACACGACGAAGATGAGCAGGGGCAGGAGGTCGTCCATGGACAGTTTGTGCTCCTGACCCTGCGCCCGGCTCACCGCCACCTCCAGCTCCTGCACCGTCCTCCGCAGCACCTCCAGCTTCTCGCCGGGGTCCACCGTGGCGCTGCGGGGAGAAAGGAGACATGGGAGTCCGGAAAAACGGGATTCGAAGGGAAAAAGTAAATTAGGGATGGAAGGGTTTATGGGATGGGACATTCTTGGGATCTCCGATGGGGAATGGGACATTCCTGGAGATCCGCTTCCACAGGACCTCCAGCTTCTCCCCGGGGTCCACTGTGGTGCTGTGGGGAGAAAGGAGACATGGGAATCCGGAAAAACAGGATTCGAAGGGAAAAAATTGGATTGATGGAGATTCTTCCATATGGGATGGGACATTCCTGTTTCATATCTCCAAGTGGAATTGGAGTTTCCAAGGTGGGATGGGACATTCCTGGAGATCCTCTTCTGGAGGACCTCCAGCATCTCCCCGGGATCCACCGTGGTGCTGGCGAGGAGAAAACCGACACGGGAACCCAGAAAAACGGGATTTGAAGGAGAAAAAAATAAATTGGGGATGAAAGGATTTATGGGATGGGACATTCTTGGGATCTCCAATGGGGAATGGGACATTCCTGGAGATCTGCTTCCATAGGACCTCCAGCTTCTCCCTGGGGTCCACCGTGGTGCTGGGGGGGGGGGGAGAGAAGATACAGGAATCCAGAAAAGTGGGATTTAAAGGAAAAAAAAGTAAATCAGGGATGAAAGGGTTTATGGGATAAGATGTTTCTGCTCATATCTCCAAGTGGAATTGGAGTTTCCAAGGTGGGATGGGACATTCCTGGAGATTCTCTTCTGGAGGACCTCCGGCTTCTCCCCAGGATCCACCGTGGTGCTGGTGAGGAGAAAACTGACACGGGAACCCGGAAAAACGGGATTTGAAGGAGAAAAAAATAAATTGGGGATGGAAGGATTTATGGGATGGGACATTCTTGGGATCTCCGATGGAGAATGGGACATTCCTGGAGATCCTCTTCTGGAGGACCTCCAGCTTCTCCCCGGGATCCACCGTGGTGCTGTGGGGATAGAAGAGCCACGGGAAAGGTGAGGCTGGAAAAAACAGGATTTGAAGGAAAAAAAAAAAAAAATTGTGGATGAAAGGATTTATGGGACACTCCTGGTGGCTCCAATATGGGACATTCCTGGAGATCCTTTTGGAGCTTCTCTTAAGGATCCACCGTGGTGCTGCCGGGGGAAAACAGGCCCGGGAGTCCGGAAAAACGGGATTTGAAGGAGGAAAAAAATTGGATTTATGGAGATTCGGAGTTCGTGGATGGGCTGAAAAGGGGGGAAGAAAGAGAAGGCACCGGTTGGGCCAGGAGATATTCCATGGTGGGGTGGGACATTCCTGGAGATCCTTTTCTGGAGGATCTCCAGCTCTTCCCTGGGATCCACCATGATGCACACAAAATTCTGGCATTTCCCCTCCCCCAAAATTCCCAGGATTTCAGTGGGAATTCTGAGAGGGACGGGGACTCACATGAGCTTCTGCAGACACTCCGTGGCCGACAGGAAACATTTATCCTTGATGGGAGAGCACCTCTGGAAAACAGACACGGAGACCTCGGGAATAGCTGGGGAATTCCAGAGCCACCCCCAAAAAAATCTCCACCAAAATCTCAGCAAATCCATGGGAGCAACTGTGAATGGGGCTGAGCACAGGGCTCGGATTGCTGGGGCTGAAGCTCCGTCATCATCCAAACCCAATCCCGTGTCCCATGTCCCGTGTCCTGTGTCCTGTGTCCCGTGTCCCCATTCCTGTGTCTCATTCCCATATCCCATTCCCATATCCCATGTCCCATTCCCATGTCCCTTGTCCCATGTTCCATTCCCATGTCCCGTGTCCTGTGTCCTGTGTCCCATGTCCCATTCCTGTGTCTCATTCCCATGTGCCGTGTCCCATTCACGTCCCACACCCCATGTCCCATGTCCCGTGTCCCATGTCCCATATCCCATGTCCTATGTTCCATTCCCGTGTCCCACTATTCCCATGTCCCATTCCCATGTCTGTTGTCCCATGTCCCATTCCTGTGTCCTGTGTCCCATGTCCCATGTCCCATTCCTGTGTCTCATGTCCCATATCCCATTCCCATGTCCCATGTTCCATTCCCGTGTCCCACTATTCCCATGTCCCATGTCCTGTGTCCCATGTCCCATTCCCATGTGCCGTGTCCCATGTCCCATTCCTGTGTCCCATGTCCCATTCCCGTATCCCATGTCCCATGTCCCATATCTCATTCCCATGTCCCATGTCCCGTGTCCCATGTCCCATTCCCATGTGCTGTGTCTCATGTCCCATTCCTGTGTCCTGTGTCTCATTCCCATGTCCCATGTCCCATTCCCATGTCCCATGTTCCATTCCCGTGTCCCATTCCCGTGTCCCTTGTCCCATTCCCATGTCCCATTCCCATGTCCCATTCCCATATCCCATGTCCCATTCCCGTGTCCCATGTCCCATTCCTGTGTCCCATATCCCATGTCCCATGTCCCGTGTCCCGTGTCCCATTCCCAGGTTTTTCCTCACCTGGCTGGAGCTCAGGGTGAGCTCTTTGAGCGGCCACAGGTCCCTGGGAAAGGAGAAAAGTGGGATTTAGGCTGGAATTCCTAAAGCTGGGATTCCCGGCGATTCTTTGGGGCCAAAGGCTCCTTTTGCTCCTGCTCCAGGGGGGATTGAATCCAGGTGGGATTGAATCCAGGGGGGATTGAATCCAGGGGGGATTGAATCCAGGTGGGATCGAATCCAGGGGGGATTGAATCCAGGTGGGATCGAATCCAGGGGGGATCGAATCCAGGTGGGATCGAATCCAGGTGGGATCGAATCCAGGTGGGACTGAATCCAGGGGGGATCGAATCCAGGGGGGATTGAATCCAGGTGGGATCGAATCCAGGTGGGATCGAATCCAGGGGGGACTGAATCCAGGGGGGATCGAATCCAGGGGGGACTGAATCCAGGGGGGATCGAATCCAGGGGGGACTGAATCCAGGGGGGATCGAATCCAGGGGGGATCGAATCCAGGTGGGACTGAATCCAGGGGGGATCGAATCCAGGGGGGATTGAATCCAGGGGGGACTGAATCCAGGGGGGATCGAATCCAGGTGGGACTGAATCCAGGTGGGATTGAATCCGGGTGGGATCGAATCCAGGTGGGACTGAATCCAGGTGGGATTGAATCCAGGTGGGACTGAATCCAGGTGGGATTGAATCCAGGTGGGATCGAATCCAGGTGGGATTGAATCCAGGTGGGATTGAATCCAGGTGGGACTGAATCCAGGTGGGATTGAATCCAGGTGGGATTGAATCCAGGTGGGACTGAATCCAGGTGGGATTGAATCCAGGTGGGATCGAATCCAGGTGGGATTGAATCCAGGGGGGATCGAATCCAGGTGGGATCGAATCCAGGTGGGATCGAATCCAGGTGGGACTGAATCCAGGGGGGATTGAATCCAGGTGGGATCGAATCCAGGGGGGATTGAATCCAGGTGGGATCGAATCCAGGGGGGATCGAATCCAGGTGGGATCGAATCCAGGTGGGATCGAATCCAGGTGGGACTGAATCCAGGGGGGATCGAATCCAGGGGGGATTGAATCCAGGTGGGATCGAATCCAGGTGGGATCGAATCCAGGGGGGACTGAATCCAGGGGGGATCGAATCCAGGGGGGACTGAATCCAGGGGGGATCGAATCCAGGGGGGATTGAATCCAGGGGGGATCGAATCCAGGGGGGATCGAATCCAGGTGGGACTGAATCCAGGGGGGATCGAATCCAGGGGGGATTGAATCCAGGGGGGACTGAATCCAGGGGGGATCGAATCCAGGTGGGACTGAATCCAGGTGGGATTGAATCCGGGTGGGATCGAATCCAGGTGGGACTGAATCCAGGTGGGATTGAATCCAGGTGGGACTGAATCCAGGTGGGATTGAATCCAGGTGGGATCGAATCCAGGTGGGATTGAATCCAGGTGGGATTGAATCCAGGTGGGACTGAATCCAGGTGGGATTGAATCCAGGTGGGATTGAATCCAGGTGGGACTGAATCCAGGTGGGATTGAATCCAGGTGGGATCGAATCCAGGTGGGATTGAATCCAGGGGGGATCGAATCCAGGGGGGATCGAATCCAGGTGGGATCGAATCCAGGGGGGATCGAATCCAGGGGGGATTGAATCCAGGTGGGACTGAATCCAGGGGGGATTGAATCCAGGGGGGATCGAATCCAGGTGGGACTGAATCCAGGTGGGATTGAATCCAGGTGGGATTGAATCCAGGGGGGATTGAATCCAGGGGGGATTGAATCCAGGGGGGATCGAATCCAGGGGGGATTGAATCCAGGGGGGATCGAATCCAGGGGGGATCGAATCCAGGGGGGATTGAATCCAGGTGGGACTGAATCCAGGGGGGGTTGAATCCAGGGGGGATTCACCTCAAGAACCTGGAAGATTCCATCCCATGGATCCACTGCCCTGGAGCTCCAATCCCATGGATCCACTGCCCTGGGATCTCCCATCGGAATTTCCCTTCCTTAGGGATGATCCATGAGAAATTTCGTCACTTTTCTGTCCAATCCCTCACATTTCTTCTGGATGGGATCCAATTGATCCAGGAATTCCCTGGATCTGCTGCTCTCCTGAAATCCCGGAGGAAAATTCCCAAACTTCTTCCCATCGCCTCCCAAGGTGGATCTGGATTTCCACGTTTGAACAGGGAATTTTCCATTCTTTTTCCAAACCAATTCCAAATCCTGGATGATTTGGAGCCAAGAATTTGGCAATTTTCAATTCTTTTCCAAACCCAAGAATCCGGGAATTTTCCATTCCTTTTCCAAGCCGTTCCCTAAACCCTGGATGATCTGAAGCCAAGACATTTGGGAATTTTTCCATTCCTAAATCCTGAACAATTTGGAGCCAAGAATTTGGGAATTTTTCATTCTTTTTCCAAGCCCAAGAACTTGGGAATGTTTTATTCCTTTTCCAAATCATTCTTAAATCCTGGAGGATCTGGAGCCAAGAATTCGGGACTTTTCCATTCCTTTCCCCAAACCATTCCTAAATCCTGGACGATTCGGAACCAAGAAATTCGGGAATTTTCCGCACTGGAGCAACCCCAGCGAAAACAAACCAAGAGAAAAAAAAAACAGCGATAAATCCAACAACCTCTCCGAGATTTTTTCCCTTGGGATGGAATGAAATTCCCTCTTACTTCTGGACTTGCAGGAATTCCAGGAGCTGGAAATCCGGGAAGAGGCTGAGCTCCACGATGCCCTGGCAGTAGAGGTTGTCCCCGTGCTGGTGGTGGAGCATGTAGAGCATGGAGAGCTCCGGATAGAACCAGGGCAGGATCAGGGGCAGCACCAGGCTGGAGCCGCTCTGGAGGCTGGGAAAGAGGGAAAAATAAAATAAAATTAAAAAAAAAATCTGGGATTTCTCCATGGAAATTCCCAAATCCACCCGAGGTGTTCTCCCGGTTTTCCTTCTCTGCTGAGATCGGCGGGGTTGGGTTGGGGCGGTCAAAGGTTGATCCGAGAGCATCTGGAGCTCCAGGGCAGCTCCAGAAAATTCCTTGGGAAAATCTTGGAGCTCCAGGAGATCTTCGGAGTCGTGGAAAAAACCAAAAAACTTGGAGTTCCAAGAAATCTCCGGGAAATTCACTGGGAGAAAAACCTGGAGCTGCAGGAGATCTCTGGAGTCACCAGGAAAAACCTGGAGCTGCAGGAGATCTTTCGGGAATTCACTGGGAAAAACCTGAAGGACCAGGAGATCTCCAGAATTCCAGAAAAAACTCGGAGCTCCGTTTCCTGGAGATGTCCTGGTGTTTTCCAGGTTTTCCCAATGAATTCCCTGGAGATCTTCTGGAGCTCCAGGATTTTTCCAGTGAATTTCCTGGAGCTCCAGGATTTATTTTTTTTTTTTTTCCTGGTGATTCTGGAGATCTCCAGAGAAAATCCTGGAACTCCAAGAGATCTCCAGGAAATTCACTGGCAAAATCCTGGAACGCACCAGGAGATCTCTGGAATCATCAGGAAAATCCTGGAATTCCAGAAGATCTCCAGGGAATTCACTGGCAAAACCCTGGAGCTCCAAGGGATCTTTGGAGTCCCAGAAAAAAAAACACGGAATTCCAGGTTTTTCCTGTGAATTTCCCGGAGATCTCCTAAAGCTCCAGGATTTTCCCAAGACTCCAAGATTTTATTTTTTTTTTTTAACCCAGTGACTCTGGAGATCTCTTGGAGCTCCAGGATTTCCCAGGGACTTCCCGGGGTTTGCGGCTCAAAACCACAAACACGCGCCAGAATTCCCAGAATTCCCAGAATTCCCAGATTTCTGCCCTCCTGGAATTCCCCAGGGCTGAGCTTGGAATCTCCAAAGGTGCCACCAACTGACCTGAGCTCCGTGTCCTCTGGGGACCCGGTGACCCTCGGCTCCTGCTCCAGCAGCGCCCTGGAACGGAAACCTGGGATCAGCTAAACTGGGATTGGCTAAACTGGGATTGGCTAAACTGGGATCAGCTAAACTGGGATCGGCTAAACTGGGATTGGCTCAAACTGGGATCAGCCAAACTGGGATTGGCTCAAACTGGGATTGGCCAAACTGGGATTGGCTCAAACTGGGATTGGCTAAACTGGGATTGGCTCAAACTGGGATTGGCTCAAACTGGGATCGGCTAAACTGGGATTGGCTAAACTGGGATTGGCTAAACTGGGATTGGCTCAAACTGGGATTGGCTCAAACTGGGATCGGCTAAACTGGGATTGGCTAAACTGGAATTGGCTAAACTGGGATTGGCTCAAACTGGGATTGGCTCAAACTGGGATTGGCTCAAACTGGGATTGGCTAAACTGGGATCAGCTAAACTGGGATTGGCTCAAACTGGGATTGGCTCAAACTGGGATTGGCTAAACTGGGATTGGCTAAACTGGGATTGGCTCAAACTGGGATTGGCTCAAACTGGGATTGGCTAAACTGGGATTGGCTAAACTGGGATTGGCTAAACTGGGATTGGCTCAAACTGGGATTGGCTAAACTGGGATTGGCTAAACTGGGATCGGCTAAACTGGGATTGGCTAAACTGGGATTGGCTCAAACTGGGATTGGCTAAACTGGGATTGGCTAAACTGGGATTGGCTAAACTGGGATCGGCTAAACTGGGATTGGCTAAACTGGGATTGGCTCAAACTGGGATTGGCTAAACTGGGATTGGCTAAACTGGGATTGGCTAAACTGGGATTGGCTCAAACTGGGATTGGCTAAACTGGGATCGGCTCAAACTGGGATTGGCTAAACTGGGATTGGCTCAAACTGGGATTGGATCAAACTGGGATTGGTCAAACTGGGATTGGCTAAACTGGGATTGGCTAAACTGGGATTGGCTAAACTGGGATTGGCTCAAACTGGGATCAGCTAAACTGGGATTGGCTAAACTGGGATTGGCTCAAACTGGGATTGGCTAAACTGGGATTGGCTAAACTGGGATTGGCTAAACTGGGATCAGCTCAAACTGGGATCGGCTAAACTGGGATTGGCTCAAACTGGGATTGGCTCAAACTGGGATTGGCTAAACTGGGATCGGCTAAACTGGGATCAGCTAAACTGGGATCGGCTAAACTGGGATTGGCTAAACTGGGATTGGCTAAACTGGGATTGGGTAAACTGGGATTGGCTCAAACTGGGATTGGCTCAAACTGGGATTGGCTCAAACTGGGATCAGCTAAACTGGGATTGGCTAAACTGGGATTGGCTCAAACTGGGATTGGCCAAACTGGGATTGGCTAAACTGGGATTGGCTCAAACTGGGATTGGCTAAACTGGGATTGGCTCAAACTGGGATTGGCTCAAACTGGGATTGGCTAAACTGGGATTGGCTCAAACTGGGATTGGCCAAACTGGGATTGGCTCAAACTGGGATTGGCTAAACTGGGATTGGCTAAACTGGGATTGGCTAAACTGGGATTGGCTCAAACTGGGATTGGCTCAAACTGGGATTGGCTAAACTGGGATTGGCTCAAACTGGGATTGGCTAAACTGGGATTGGCTAAACTGGGATTGGCTAAACTGGGATTGGCTCAAACTGGGATTGGCTAAACTGGGATTGGCTCAAACTGGGATTGGCTCAAACTGGGATTGGCTAAACTGGGATTGGCTCAAACTGGGATTGGCTAAACTGGGATCGGCTAAACTGGGATTGGCTAAACTGGGATTGGCTCAAACTGGGATTGGCTAAACTGGGATTGGCTCAAACTGGGATCAGCTAAACTGGGATCGGCTAAACTGGGATTGGCTAAACTGGGATTGGCTAAACTGGGATCGGCTAAACTGGGATTGGCTCAAACTGGGTTTGGCTCAAACTGGGATTGGCTCAAACTGGGATTGGCTCAAACTGGGATTGGCTCAAACTGGGATTGGCTAAACTGGGATTGGCTCAAACTGGGTTTGGCTCAAACTGGGATTGGCTCAAACTGGGATTGGCTCAAACTGGGATTGGCTAAACTGGGATTGGCTAAACTGGGATTGGCTCAAACTGGGATTGGCTAAACTGGGATTGGCTAAACTGGGATTGGCTAAACTGGGATCGGCTAAACTGGGATTGGCTCAAACTGGGTTTGGCTCAAACTGGGATTGGCTCAAACTGGGATTGGCTAAACTGGGATTGGCTAAACTGGGATTGGCTAAACTGGGATTGGCTCAAACTGGGTTTGGCTCAAACTGGGATTGGCTCAAACTGGGATTGGCTCAAACTGGGATTGGCTAAACTGGGATTGGCTCAAACTGGGATTGGCTCAAACTGGGATTGGCTCAACTGGGATTGGCTCAAACTGGGATTGGCTCAAACTGGGATTGGCTCAAATTGGGATTGGCTAAACTGGGATTGGCTAAACTGGGATTGGCTAAACTGGGATTGGCTCAAACTGGGATTGGCTAAACTGGGATTGGCTCAAACTGGGATTGGCTAAACTGGGATTGGCTAAACTGGGATTGGCTAAACTGGGATTGGCTCAAACTGGGATTGGCTAAACTGGGATTGGCTAAACTGGGATTGGCTCAAACTGGGATCAGCTAAACTGGGATTGGCTCAAACTGGGATTGGCTCAAACTGGGATTGGCTAAACTGGGATTGGCTCAACTGGGATTGGCTCAAACTGGGATTGGCTCAAACTGGGATCGGCTCAAACTGGGATCAGCTAAACTGGGATTGGCTCAAACTGGGATTGGCTAAACTGGGATTGGCTCAAACTGGGATCGGCTCAAACCGGGATCGGCTCAAACTGGGATCAGCTAAACTGGGATTGGCCAAACTGGGATTGGCTCAAACTGGGATTGGCTCAAATTGGGATTGGCTCAAACTGGGATTGGCTAAACTGGGATTGGCTCAAACTGGGATCGGCTCAAACCGGGATCAGCTCCTGCCGTGGGTTTTTAGGGATCGTTTATTCCCAAAAGTGGAGAATCCCAAGGGAGGATTCTGTCTCAGAATCCAATGGGAGATCAGTGAAAATCCCAAAAAATCCCAAAGAATTCCTGGAAACTCACGAGAACTCCAAAGAATTCTCCCAAACTCCCAAAATTCCAGAAAAACTTCCAAGAACTCCCAAAAATTTCCCCCAAAATTCTGAAAAGCTCCCAAAAACTCCCAAGAACTCCCAAGATTTCTAAAGAACTCCCCAAATTTTCCAAAAACTCCCAGAAATTTCCAAAAATTCCCCAGAATTTCCCCAAATCTCCCCCAAACTCCCAAAACTTCCCCAAAATTTCCAAAAACACCCAAGAACTCTCAAAAATTTCCCCCAAAATTCCCAAACCCTCCCCAAAAACTCCCAAAAACTCCCAAGAATTCCAAAGAACTACCAAAATTCCCAAGAACTTCCAAAAATTTTCCAAAAACTCCCCCAAATTTCCGAAACCACCCAAGAACTGCCCCCTCCAAAATCCCAGTTTCCCAAAAATTTCCAAAAATTCCCCAGAATTTCCCCAAACCTCCCCCAAACTCCCAGAACTTCCCCCAAATTTCCAAAACCACCCAAGAACTCCCCCCTCCAAAATCCCCAAAATTTCCCAAAAATTCCCAAAATTCCCCAAAATTTCCCAAAAATTTTCCCAAAACTCCCCCAAATTTCCGAAAACACCCAAGAACTCCCCCCCCAAAACCCCCAAATTTCCCCAAAATTTCCAAAAATTCCCCAGAATTTCCCCAAATCTCCCCAAAAACTCCCAAAACTTCCCCAAAATTTCCATAAACCTCCCAAGAACTCTCAAAAATTTCCCCCAAATTCCCAAACCCTCCCAAAAACTCCCAAGAGCTCCCAAAAATTCCCAAGAACTTCCAAAAATTTTCCAAAAACTCCCCCAAATTTCTGAAAACATCCAAGAACTCCCCCCCCCAAATCCCAAAATTTCCCAAAAACTCCCCAAAATTCCCCAGAATTTCCCCAAATCTCCCCAAAAACTCCCAAAACTTCCCCAAATTTCCAAAACCACCCAAGAACTCCCCCTCCAAAACCCCCAAAATTTCCCAAAATTCCCAAAAATTCCCCAAAATTTCCCAAAAACTCCCAAAAATTCCCCAGAATTCCCCCAAACCTCCCCAAAAACTCCCAGCAACTCCCCAAATTTCCCAAAATCTCCCCCCAAACTCCCCCCAAACCAAAAAAGACCCCACATCGACCACCCCACAACCCGCCGACCCCAAAGCTCCGATCCCGTTCCCCGGTTCGGCGTCGGATTTACCGGGAAAATTCCCAAATTTTTCTGGCGTAGAACTTGACCTCGGCCTGGGCCATCCCCAGCAGGTGCCGGTTGGTGCCGGTTCCGCCGTAGGAAGCCTGGAACGCCCCGGCCAGAACCCGCAGCAGCTTCCCCAGGGGGTGCAGCGACGAGTTCAGCGCCTGCAAAAATCCCAAATTTCCCCTGAGATTCACAACTGGGATTTGGGAAATCCCCAAAAGAATCCCGTATTTCCCTTGGAATTCACGGCTGAAACTCAGGAAATCTCAAATTTCTCCTGGAATTCGTGACTCAATTTGAGAAAAAAAAAAAAACAAAAAAACACCAAAAAATGATCCCAAATGCCTCCTGGAATTAACAGTGGGAATTTGGGAAATCCCAAAAGGAATTCGTAGCTGGAGTTTGGGAAAGATCAAAAAGGGATTCCCGAATTTCTCCTGGAATTTCTTGAAATGAGCAGCTGGATTTTTTTTGGAAAACCCAAAAGGAATCTCAAATTTCTCCTGGAATTCGCGGCTGAATTTGAGAAAAAAAAAAAAAAAATCAAAAAAATGATCCCAAATGCCTCCTGGAATTAACAGTGGGAATTTGGGAAATCCCAAAAGGAATTCGTAGCTGGAGTTTGGGAAAGATCAAAAAGGGATTCCCGAATTTCTCCTGGAATTTCTTGAAATGAGCAGCTGGATTTTTTTTTGGAAAACCCAAAAGGAATCTCAAATTTCTCCTGGAATTCGCAGCTGAATTTGAGAAAAAAAAAAAAAAAAAAAAAAACACCAAAAAATGATCCCAAATGCCTCCTGGAATTAACAGTGGGAATTTGGGAAATCCCAAAAGGAATTTGTAGCTGGAGTTTGGGAAAGATCAAAAAAGGGATTCCCGAATTTCTCCTGGAATTTCTTGAAATGAGCAGCTGGATTTTTTTTGGAAAACCCAAAATAAATCTCAAATTTCTCCTGGAATTCGCGGCTGAATTTGAGAAAAAAAATTAAAAAAATAAAAAAAAAAACAACCCCAAAAAATGATCCCAAACATCTCCTGGAATTAACAGTGGGAATTTGGGAAATCCCAAAAGGAATTTGTAGCTGGAGTTTGGGAAAGATCAAAAAGGGATTCCCGAATTTCTCCTGGAATTTGGGAAGTCTGGAAATGATCCCAAATTTGCCGTAGGAAGCCTGGAACTCGGCAGCTTCCCCAGGGGGTGAAAAAACCAGATTTCTCCTGGAATTCACGGCTGGAATTGGGGAAATCCCAAAAAAATCCTGAAATCCTCCTGAAATTAGCAGCCGGAATTTGGGAAAATTCCAAATCCCAAAAAGGATCCCGAATTTCTCCTGGAATTTCTTGAAATGAGCAGCTGGATTTTTTTTTTGGAAAACCCAAAAGGAATCTTAAATTTCTCCTGGAATTAGCAGCAGGAATTTGGGAAAATTCCTCAAAAAAAATCCCAAAATTTCCCAGGAGAAATAATCTCAGGAAGAATTTGAGGCTCCTTTTGGGGTTTTCCCAAATTCCGCCTGCAATTAGTGACGGGAATTTGGGAAATCCCAAATTTCTCCTGGAATTTTGGGGAAAACCCAAAAGGGATCTCAAATTTCTCCCAGAATTTGCAGCCGGAACTTGGGAAAATTCCAAATCCCAAAAGGGATCCCAAATTTTCCGGGGAATTTACAAAACCCCCAAATTTCTCCTGAAATTCCCAGCTGGAATTTTTGGGAAGTCCAAAAATGGATTCAAATTTCTCCTGGAATTTGGGAAAACTCCAAAGAAATCCTGAATTTCTCCTGGAATTCGCCGCCAGAATTATTTGGGAAAAAAAATTCCGAATCCCCAAAATGATCCCGAATTTCTCCTGGAATTAGCGGCTGGAATTTTGGGATTTTGGGGATGCCACTGAGGTTTTCTTCCCGCATTTGGGATTTTTTGGGGATATTCCAGAGGGAACAAAAAACTGCTCCAGGGAAAAGCGGGCGAGGGAAAAAAAAATTCTGTTTATTGAATTCATTTTTTTTTCTTATCAAATTTTCTATTTTATAAGGTTTTTTGTGTTTTAAATAAATTATTTATTTTATTCTTATTATTATTTATTAAATTCTTTATTATTAAATTCTCTATTTATTATTGTATTATTACTAAGTTCTCCATTTACTGATGCTGTATTATATATATTATATCTATTATATATATTATATTTTATTATATTATAATATGTGTTATAATATAGTAAACTATATTATTCCATATATCATATATCATATTATTATAAATTTTTTCTTATCAAATTCTCCATCCATTCTATAAATTCCTCTTTATTAAATTCTCTGTTCATGATTAGCCTCTCAATCATTAAATTATTCATGACGAAATTCTCTATTTATTACGAATTTCTCCATGATTAAGTTACAAATAAATTCTTGATTATGAAATTGTCCATTAAATCATCATTAAATCCTTTATTGCAGCTTCTCTTTTACAAAATGATTAAATTCTTTCTTGTGATTTCTCCAGTATTAAATCATTAATAATTTCTCCATTAAGTTACTAATAAATTCTTTATTATGAAATTCTCCATTAAACCATCATTATTAAATCCTTTATTGCAGCTTCTCTTTTGCGAAATGATTAAATTCTTTCTTGTGATTTCTCCAGTATTAAATCATTAATAATTTCTCCATGATTAAGTTACTAATAAATTCTTGATTATGAAATTCTCCATTAAACCATCATTATTAAATCCTTTATTGCAGCTTCTCTTTTACAAAATGATTAAATTCTTTCTTGTAATTTCTCCAGTATTAAATCATTAATAATTTCTCCATGATTAAGTTACGAATAAATTCTTTATTATGAAATTCTCCATTAAACCATCATTATTAAATCCTTTATTGCAGCTTCTCTTTTACAAAATTATTAAATTCTTTCTTGTGATTTCTCCAGTATTAAATCATTAATAATTTCTCCATGATTAAGTTACTAATAAATTCTTTATTATTAAATTCTCCATTAAACCATCATTAAATCCTTTATTGCAGCTTCTCTTTTGAGAAATGATTAAATTCTTTCTTGTGATTTCTCCAGTATTAAATCATTAATAATTTCCCCCTTATTAAGTTACAAATAAATTCTTTATTATGAAATTCTCCATTAAATCATTATTAAATCCTTTATTGCAGCTTCTCTTTTGCGTAAATGATTAAATCCTTTCTCGTAATTTCTCCAGTATGAAATCATTAATAAACTCTCCATTATTAAATGAATACATTCTTAATTACAAACTCCTCGTTAAGCGATGATTCCTGATTGGATAATTCCTAATTAACCCTTTACCTTCCGCAGGTAGCTGCCCCACTGCTGCGGCTCCTGCGGCGGCTCCAGGTTCCTCCAGGAAAACTCCTCAGGGCCCCTGGAAAACCGAAGCCCCAAAGTTCCTTTTTTGATGGATTTGGATTCCCAAAATTCCCCAAATTCCTTTTTTGATGGATTTGGATTCCCAAATTTCCCCAAAATTCCCCAAAATTCCTTGTTTTATGGGTTTGGATTCCCATGAATTCCCAACATTTCCTTTTTCCTGGAGGTGGATTCGCAAAATTCCCCAAAATTCCTTTTCTTATGGGTTTGGAATCGCAAAATTCTCCAAAATTCCCCAAAATTCCTTTTTTTATGGATGTGGATTCCCAAAATTCCCCAAAATTCCTTTTTTTATGGGTTTGGAATCCCAAAATTCTCCAAAATTCCCCAAAATTCCTTGTTTATGGATGTGGATTCCCAAAATTCCTCAAAATTCCTTTTTTATGGGTTTGGAATCCCAAAATTCCCCAAAATTCCTTTTTTTATGAGTTTGGATTCCCAAAATTCTCCAAAATTCCTTTTTTTATGAGTTTGGAATCCCAAAATTCCCCAAAATTCCTTTTTTTATGGGTTTGGATTCCCAAAATTCCCCAAAATTCCTTTTTTGATGGATTTGGATTCCCAAAATTCCCCAAAATTCCTTTTTTTATGAGTTTGGAATCCCAAAATTCTCCAAAATTCCTTTTTTTATGAGTTTGGATTCCGAAAATTCTCCAAAATTCCTTTTTTAATGAGTTTGGATTCCCAAAATTCCCCAAAATTCCTTTTTTTATGGATGTGGATTCCCAAACTTCCCCCAAATTCCTTTTTTTATGGGTTTGGGTTCCCAAGATTCTCCAAAATTCCTTTTTTTTTAATGGATGTGGATTCCCAAACTTCTCCAAAATTCCCCAAAATTCCTTTTTTTATGGGTTTGGATTCCCAAAATTCCCCCAAATTCCTTTTTTTATGGGTTTGGATTCCCAAAATTCCCCCAAATTCCTTTTTTTATGGGTTTGGATTCCCAAAATTCTCAAAAATTCCTTTTTTTATGGATTTGGATTCCCAAATTTCCCCAAAATTCCTTTTTTTATGAGTTTGGAATCCCAAAATTCCCCAAAATTCCTTTTTTTATGGATGTGGATTCCCAGGAATTCCCAACATTTCCTTTTTCCTGGAGGTGAATTCGCAAAATTCCCCAAAAATCCTTTTTTTATGGGTTGGATTCCCAAAATTCTCCAAAATTCCTTTTTTAATGAGTTTGGATTCCCAGGAATTCTCCAAAATTCCTTTTTTTATGGGTTTGGATTCCCAGGAATTCTCCAAAATTCCTTTTTTTATGGGTTTGGATTCCCAAAATTCTCCAAAATTCCTTTTTTTATGAGTTTGGATTCCCAAATTTCCCCAAAATTCCTTTTTTTATGAGTTTGGATTCCCAAAATTCCCCAAAATTCCTTTTTTTATGCGTTTGGAATCCCAAAATTCCCCAAAATACATTTTTTTATGGGTTTGGGTTCCCAAAATTCTCCAAAATTCCTTTTTTTTATGAGTTTGGATTCCCAAACTTCCCCCAAATTCCTTTTTTTATGGATGTGGATTCTCAGGAATTCTCAAAAATTCCTTTTTTTTATGGATTTGGATTCTCAGGAATTCTCAAAAATTCCTTTTTTTATGGGTTTGGATTCCCAGGAATTGCCAAAAAAATCGGTTTTCATGGAGGTGGATTCCCAGGAATTCCCAAAAAATTCAGGTTTTATGGATTTGGATTCCCAGGAATCCCCCACATTTTGGTTTTTATGGATTTTGGGTTCCCCAAAATTCATTTTTTATGGAGGTGAATTCCCCAAAATTCCATTTTTACTGGGGATGGACTCCCAGGAATTCCTAAAATTTCCTTTTTTTCTGAGCTGGATTCCAGGAATTTAAAAAAAAAAAAAAAAATTCCTTTTCCAGAGGTGGTTCCCCAAGAATTCCAAAAAAAAAATCGGGTTTTATGGACGTTGATCCAGTCCAGGTGGGAAATTCCCGCTTTTTTTTGTGGAGTTTTAGGAAACTTTGGGAAAGTCTTGGAATTTTATTCCTGGGGGAATAAGTGAGGAGCTGCAGGGCCTCGGGCAGAGCAGAAATCCCGGATTTCCTCAGGGATTCCCGAATTTCCAATCCCTGGCCTCTCCTCTGGAATTCCCAGGATTCTTTCATTGACAGAACAGAAATTCCCAGGATTTCGCCAAGAATTCCCCAAATCCCCCTCAGGAATTCCCAAGATTCCCTCCAAAATTCTCAGGATCTCCTCAGGGATTCCCAAAATTCACGAGATTCCCAAAATTCTCTCCAAGAATTCCCAGGATTCCCTCAAGAACTGCCAAAATCCCCCTCAGGAATTCCCAGAATTCCCCGAATTCCCTGAAGAATTCCCAAAAATCCCTGAAGAAGTCTCAAAATCCTCTCGGGAATTCCCCGAATTTCCTCAAGAATCCCCCAAATTCCCTCAAGAATTCCCAAAATCCTCTCAAGAATTCCCAGAATTCCCTCAGGAATTCCCAGGATTTTCTCAAGAATTCCCAAAATCCCCTCAGGAATTCCCAAGATTCCCTCAAGAATTCCCCAAATCCCCCTCAGGAATTCCCAGAATTCCCCTCACACCTCTGACAGAACAGAAATTCCTGAGGCATCTCCTCAAGAATCCCTGGAATTCTCTCTCTATTTTTTTTTTACAGAACAGGAATTCCTAAAACCCCCTGAAGAATTCCCAAAATCCCCCTGTAGGAATTCCCGGAATTCCCGTTTTTCCCGCCATACCCGTGGGCGCAGAGGAATTCCCGGGATTTCTGGAGCTCTTTGCTGCTCTGCACGTGGAAGCCCAGGAAGGATTCCTCCGTTTCCTCCCGACAGCCGGAACTCAGGAATTCCTGGAACGGTTGGAAAATTCCCCACCACCTTTTCTCCACCGGGAATTCCTTCAGCCCCAACTGGCTGGAAAACAACCAAGATTTGGGAATTTTTTTTTTTTCCTGATTTTTTTTTTGGGGTGGGGGATTAAAATCCGTAAAATCCGGGATTTCGTAAGGGGTTGGGAAAGTTGGGAAGGTTTTGGGTGGGAAAAAGGAAAAATTCAAGAGGTAAAGGGGGTGCAGGAAAGCTGGAGAAGGATTTGGGATTTGGGATGGAGGGAACGGGTTTCCCGTTGGAAAAATGGGATTTGGGGGATGGAATTGCCCAGAATTTCCCTGCATTTCTCAGAATTCCCAAAGATTGCCCAGAATCCCGAGAATTCATGAAGATCTCGCAGAATTTCCCAGAACTCCCAAGGATCCATTCCCAGGCTCTCCCAGAATCCCCCAGAATTCCCAGAATCCCCCGGAATTTCCAATGATCTCATTTCCCAGAATTCCTCAGGATCCCCCTGAAATTCCCAGAATTCCCAAGGATTTATTCCTAAAGATCTCCCAGAATCCCCCCAAAAATCCATTTCCCAGGATCCCCCAGAACTTCCCAGAATTCCCCAGAATTCCCCAGAATCCCCCAGAATTTCCAATGATCCCATTTCCCAGAATTCCTCAGGATCCCCCCAAATTCCCAGAATTCCCCAGAATTTCCCAGAATGTCCCAGAATTCCCCAGAATTCTCCCAAAATTCTCCCAAATTCCCCCAGAATCCCCCAGAATTCCCAGAATTCCCCAGAATTCCCCAATGATCTCATTTCCCAGAATTCCTCAGGATCCCCCCCAAATTCCCAGAATTCCCCAGAATCCCCCGGAATTCCCAAGGATTTATTCCTAAAGATCTCCCAGAATCCCCCCCAAAATCCATTTCCCAGAATCCCCCAGAATTACCCAGAATTTCCTCAGAAATTCCCAGAATTCCCCAGAATTTCCCAGAATGCTCCCAAAATTCTCCCCAGAATTCCCCAGAATTTCCAAGAATTCCCCCAAAATTCCCCAGAATTTCCCAGAATTCCCAGAATTCCCAGAATCCCCAGAATTCCCCCAAAATTCTCCCCAGAATCCCCCAGAATTCCCAGAATTTCCAGAATTTCCAATGATCCCATTTGCCAGAATTCCTCAGGATCCCCCTGAAATTCCCAGAATTCCCCAGAATTCCCCGGAATTCCCAAGGATTTATTCCTAAAGATCTCCCAGAATCCCCCCAAAAATCCATTTCCCAGGATCCCCCAGAATTACCCAGAATTCCCCCAAAATTTCCCAGAATTTCCCAGAATTTCCAGAATTTCCCAGAATTTCCCAGAATTTCCCAGAATCCCCCAGAATCCCCCATAATTCCCCCAAAATTCTCCCCAGAATTCCCCAGAATTCCCCAGAACTTCCCAGAATTCCCGAGAATTTCCCAGAATCCCCCGGAATTTCCAATGATCCCATTCCCCAGAATCCCCCAGAATCCCTCAGAATTTCCCAGAATCTCCCAGAATTCTCTAGAATCCCCCAGAATCCCCCAGAATCCCCCAGAATCCCCCAGAATTTCCCAGAATCCCCCAGAATTCCCCAGAATTTCCCAGAATTCCCCAAAATTCTCCCCAGAATCCCCAGAATTCCCGAATTCCCGAATTCCCAGGCTCACATGTCGCGGCCGTTCCCGCTGTTCGGGGCTCGCTCCGGGCCGGAGCCGTTTCCCAAGGAAAGTTTTCCCTGAAGGGACAAAAATCCAGGATCAGCAAATTCCCCACTGCAATTTCTCCCCATCGAGTCTCGAATTAAATTTTATCAACTGAAATAAAAAAATCAATTAAATCAATAAATTTAATCTAGTTAATTCTCTGGTTCGGTTTTTTTCCCTTGAAATCGGATTTTTCCGTGATTAATTTTTCGATTTGTTATTGAATTCTCCATTTGAATTGTATATAATTTGATAAGTTAAATCAAATCCATTTATTTGAATAAATTAAATTATTACTCTATTTAATTTTTTTAATTTGAACTTTAATTTTCTACTATTAAATTTCTGTGCCCCAATTCTCTGTTAATTTAATAACAAATCCCTCGTTATTAAATTCTCTATTATTAAATTTACTATTTATCATTAAATGATTTAAATTTCACTTCTTGATTTCCATTTCTCCCCATCGATTTCTCTGTTTAATTCCCTATTATTAAACTTCCTTTCATTAATTTTTCTCGCTATCATTAAATCCTCTCTTTAAATTTCTAATTTTCATTTCAATTTCTCCGCGTCAATTCTCTGATTAATTAATTCGTTGTTATTAAATTCTTTGTTCTTAAATTCCCCATTTATTATAAAATCCTCCGTTCTTTAATTTCTCTGTTATATAAATTCTGTGTTATTAACACGAATCCATCGGAAATTCCAGGAGAAAAAGGAGGAAATTCCAGGATGATGAACCCATTGGAAATTCCAGGAAAAAGAAATTCCAGAAAAAAAAAAATCCAGGAGGAGAAATTCTAGAAGGAAGAAATTCCAAGAGCAAAAAGAGAAAATTCCAGGATGATGAATCCATCGGAAATTCCAGGAGAAGGAAATTCCAGGGACACAAATCCATTGGAAATTCCAGGAGAAAGAAATTTTAGAGGAGGAAGAAATTCCAGGAGCAAAAGGAGGAAATTCCAGGGACACAAATCCATTGGAAATTCCAGGAAAAGGAAATTCCAGAAAAAAAAATTCCAGGAAAAAGAAATTTTAGAGGAGGAAGAAATTCCAAGAGCAAAAGGAGGAAATTCCAGGATGAGGAATCCATTGGAAATTTCAGGAAAAGGAAATTCCAGAAAAGAAATTCCAGGAAAAAGAAATTTTAGAAGAGGAAGAAATTCCAGGAGAAAAAGGAGGAAATTCCAGGATGATGAATCCATTGGAAATTCCGGGAAAAGGAAATTCCAGAAAAAAAAAAATTCCAGGAGGAGAAATTCTAGAAAGAAAAAAATTCCAGGAGAAAAAGGAGAAAATTCCAGGATGATGAATCCATCGGAAATTCCAGGAAAAAGGAAATTCCAGGAAAAAAAAAAATTCCAGGAGGAGAAATTCCAGAAGGAAGAAATTCCAAGAGCAAAAGGAGAAAATTCCAGGATGAGGAATCCATCGGAAATTCCAGGAGAAGGAAATTCCAGAAAAAAAAAATTCCAGGAGGAGAAATTCCAGGAGAAAAAGGAGAAAATTCCACGATGATGAATCCATCAGAAATTCCAGGAGAAGGAAATTCCAGGGACACAAATCCATTGGAAATTCCAGGAAAAAGAAATTTTAGAGGAGGAAGAAATTCCAAGAGCAAAAGGAGAAAATTCCAGGATGATGAATCCTTTGGAAATTCCAGGGAAAAGGAAATTCCAGAAAAAAAAAAAAATTCCAGGAGGAGAAATTCCAGAAGGAAGAAATTCCAGGAGCAAAAGGAGAAAATTCCTGGGTGAGGAATCCATCAGAAATTCCAGGAGAAGGAAATTCCAGAAGAAATTCCAGGAGGAGAAATTCCAGAAGGAAGAAATTCCAAGAGCAAAAGGAGAAAATTCCAGGATGAGGAATCCATCAGAAATTCCAGGAGAAGGAAATTCCAGGGACACAAATCCATTGGAAATTCCAGGAGAAGGAAATTCCAGGGACACAAATCCATTGGAAATTCCAGGAGAAGGAAATTCCAGAAGAAATTCCAGGAGAAGGGAATTTTAGAGGAGGAAGAAATTCCAGGAGCAAAAGGAGAAAATTCCAGGATGATGAATCCATCGGAAATTCCAGGAAAAGGAAATTCCAGGAGGAGAAATTCTAGAAGGAAGAAATTCCAGGAGAAAAAGGAGAAAAATTCCAGGATGATGAATCCATTGGAAATTCCAGAAGAAGAAATTCCAGAAGGAGCAGAAAACTCCGGAAGGAGGAAAAAAAAAAAAACCAGGAGAAAAAATTCGAAAAATTCCAGCGCCACAAATCCATCAGAAATTCCAGAAGGAGAAGAAGAAATTCCAAGAGAAAGAAATTCCAGGAAAAAAAAAAGAGGAAAAAAAAAAAAAGAGGAGAAATTCCCACCTTGGCAGCGAAGGTCGGATCTTCGGGGAAATTCCCTTCGTAGACGGAATCGTCCTCCAGGAGCAGAATTCCCGACCCCTCGGGACGCAAGGGAAAATCGGGAATTCATGGAATGAATTTTCCACCTGCTCAAATTCGTCTTTCCAAAAAATGATGAGATGAAAATTCCAAAAATTTTCGGGTTTTTTTTTTTAAAGCCACAACATTTTTTTTTTCAAGCTCCAGGGAAAACCGGGAATTTTTCAGGAAAACATGAGAGATTTCCAGGGAAAACCGGGAGTCTGAAAATTCTCCGGGGAAAATTGAAAAATTTCCAAGGAAAACTGAAATTTTTCCAGGAAAACCTGGAATTTTTCCAGGAAAAACTGGAATTTTCCAGGAAAAACTGGATTTTTCCAGGAAAAACTGGAATTCTAGGGAAAACTCAAAATTTTCTGGGGAAAATTCAAAAATTTCCAAGGAAAACTAAAATTTTTCCAGGAAAACCTGAAATTTTTCCAGGAAAACCTGAAATTTTTCCAGGAAAAACTGGGAATTTTTCCAGGAAAAATTTGGAATTTTCTAGGGAAAACTCAAAATTTTCCAGGGAAAACTAAAATTTTTCCAGGGAAAATTCAAAAATTTCCAAGGAAAACTGAAATTTTTCCAGGAAAAACAGAAATTTTTCCAGGAAAAACTGGAATTTTTCCAGGAAAAACTTGGAATTTTCTAGGGAAAACTCAAAATTTTCCGGGGAAAATTCAAAAATTTCCAAGGAAAACTAAAATTTTTCCAGGCAAACCTGAAATTTTTCCAGGAAAACCTGAAATTTTTCCAGGAAAAACTGGGAATTTTTCCAGGAAAAACCGTGAATTTTCTAGGGAAAACTCAAGATTTTCCGGGGAAAACTCAAAATTTTCCAGGGAAAATTCAAAAATTTCCAAGGAAAACTGAAATTTTTCCAGGAAAAACTGGAATTTTTCCAGGAAAACCTGAAATTTTTCCAAGAAAAACTGAAATTTTTCCAGAAAAAACTGGAATTTTTCCAGGAAAAACTGGGAATTTTCTAGGGAAAACTCAAAATTTTCCAGGGAAAATTCAAAAATTTCCAAGGAAAACTGAAATTTTTCCAGGAAAACCTGAAATTTTTCCAGGAAAACCTGAAATTTTTCCAGGAAAAACTGGATTTTCTCCAGGAAAACCTGGGAATTTTTCCAGGAAAAACTGGGAATTTTTTCCAGGAAAAACTGAAATTTTTTCCAGGAAAAACCGTGAATTTTCTAGGGAAAACTCAAAATTTCCCAGGGAAAACTCAGAATTTTCCGGGGAAAATGTTTTTATTCCAACTCTAACCTTTTTTTTGCTCTCCCCATCCAATTCCCAGTTTTCCGTGACTCGGAGAGGTGAATTTCCAGGAAAAGATGGAACGTTCCAGAATCCTGGAATGCTTTGGGTTGGGAAGGACCTTCGGGAGCGTCCTTGGCCAAGGATCTCCACCAACCCCAAGTGGATCCAACCCACCCTTGGACATTCCAGGGATCCGAAATTCTCTGGGAATTCCGTCCAAACCCGGAATTCTTTCCCCCAAATCCCGCCCATCGCTCTGGGCCGTGAAACCAAAACCTCGGTCTTCTAAACGGTTATTTTGGTGGAAAATCCTGGAATATTCTGAGTGAGAAAGGATCCAAATCCAAGCCAAATTCCTGAATTCCTCCGAGAGAATTTGGGGATTAAAATTGATTCTTAATCCCAGAAATTCCCGAATTCCTCCAAGAGAATTTTGGGGATTAAAATTGATTCTCAATCCCAGAAATTCCCAAATTTCTCCAAGAGAATTTTGGGATTGAACTCGATTCTCTATCTCAGGAATTCCCGAATTCCTCCAAGATAATTTTGGGATTAAAATTGATTCTTAATCCCAGAAATTCCCAAATTCCTCCAAGAGAATTTGGGGATTAAAATTGATTCTCAATCCCAGAAATTCCCAAATTTCTGCAAGATCATTTTGGGATTGAACTCCATTCTCCATCCCAGGAATTCCTGAATTCCTCCAAGAGAATTTGGGGATTAAAATTGATTCTTAATCCCTGAAATTCCCAAATTCCTCCAAGAGAATTTTGGGGATTAAAATTGATTCTCAATCCCAGAAATTCACAAATTTCTCCAAGAGAATTTTGGGGATTAAAATTGATTCTTAATCCCAGAAATTCACAAATTCCTCCAACATAATTTGGGATTAAAATTGATTCTCAATCCCAGAAATACAAAAATTTCTCCAAGAGAATTTGGGATTAAAATTGATTCTCAATCCCAGAAATTCTCAAATTTTTGCAAGAGAATTTTGGGGATTAAAATTGATTCTCAATCCCAGGAATTCCCAAATTCCTCCAAGAGAATTTTGGGGATTAAAATTGATTCTCAATCCCAGGAATTCCCAAATTTCTGCAAGATCATTTTGGGCTTGAACTCCATTCTCCATCCCAGGAATTTCCCAGAAATTCCTGAATTCCTTCAAGGTAATTTTGGGGATTAAAATTGATTCTCCATTCCAGAAATTCCCGAATTCCTCCAAGAGAATTTTGGGATTGAACTCCATTCTCCATCCCACAATATTCCCAAATTCCATGGAAGTTTCGGCCTCACCACCATTTTGTCCATGTGGAAAGTTCTCTGGTAGCAGAGGCCGGACTGAGTGACCACGATGCCGTCTCCGTGCCTGTGGTCGTCCAGCCACATCCCGATGTACCTCTCCCCTCTGGAATTCCGGGAAACCCAAAAATGTTGGATTTTCCCCCATTTTCCCAGCTCTCAATCCATGGGATTTCTCCTGGGTTCTGTCCTGACACCGGCTGAGCTCCGGGAACGTTCTCCAAGGAATCCCATCCTCCTCCCTCCATCCCAAATCTCCGAGATTTATCCCCAAATCCATCCCACATCCCAAATCCATCCCACCTTTACCCCTCCCCTCTGGAATTCCAGGGAAACCGCAATATGTTGGATTTTCCCCAATTTTCCCAATTCTCAATCCATCAGATTTCTCCTGACACCAACTGAACTCTGAGAGTGTTTTCCATCCTTCCATCTTCATCCATCCACATCCCAAATTTCCAGGATTTATCCCCCAAATCCGTCCCACATTTCAAACCCCTCCCACCTTTACCTCTTCCTTCTGGAATTCAGGGAAAACCCAAAAATGTTGGATTTTTTTTCCCATTTTCCCAACTCTCGATCCATGGGATTTCTCCTGGTTTTTCCTGACACCGACTGAGCTCCGGGAACGTTCTCCATCCTTCCATCCTCCTCCCTCCATCCCAAATCTCCGAGATTTATCCCCAAATCCATCCCACATCCCAAACCCATCCCACCTTTACCTCTCCCCTCTGGAATTCCAGGAAAACCCCCAAATGTTGGATTTTCCCCATTTTCCCAGCTCTCAATCCATCAGATTTCTCCTGACACCAACTGAACTCTGAGAGTGTTTTCCATCCTTCCATCTTCATCCATCCACATCCCAAATTTCCAGGATTTATCCCCAAAATCCATCCCACATCCCAAATCCATCCCAGCTTTACTTCTCC